>NW_010234056.1:0-14154 GCF_000690775.1 Eurypyga helias | reverse complement strand
GTGGTATTTTGCTGGCTGGAGTTAACCTGCAACACCTAGGATACTATGGAATCAAGTACCCTGGGCTCTTGTTCACCCTATGTTCTCAGACACATAGGTGTTTGCTGCAGACATTCATCTCCTAAGTGGATGCACTGAATTTGGTCTCTCTTGCTCGCTCTTTGGTCAAATGCATACAAGAATACTTTCAAAGAGGATAATTGTTGGCAGATACACTGAAAGAAGCAAAGAACACCACTGGGTGCCTTACTGTCACCTGAACAAGAAATTCAGTCACAAGGTGGTAAGAAAACTTTATCCACATACATTGCCAAAGAACAAATGTGATTCATGATCTTCCATCCTTCCATCCTGCAAACTCCAATTTCTCTGTTTCAGGAGACTGACAGATACCTTGATTGGGTACTCAAGTTTATTATAAGACAGTTTAGTTTTTCAGTTGCAAGGGTGTTGCCTAGGCTTGAACCATTCACCCAAAACACCAGAATTACTGATTCACTTTTTTCACTGGCTTAGAAACACTTAAGGACTGAGTTTATCCAAACTGGTCAGGATGAAAGAGGTCACAGAGAAGCAAGGTCCTAAAATTGCCTGTAGAGAAGAAGGAAGTGATGCCATAGGTGTTGGCAATAGTAGGGAAAATGCAGAAGTGGAATATGCATTACTTGGCACATTGGATCCATATGGAAGAATGAAAAAAGACAAAGAGAGAAATGCCTTCAAAACCAGGAAGAAGTTGAACTACACTGTGCTTAATTTTAAACCCCTATGTCAGTCACCAAAGAAAGGCAAAACTAGGAAACTGGTTTTAATGTTTTCAGAAACACTTGATTAAATGATGTTGTTCCAATAATGGAACCAATGTCCACGGGGAGAAAAAAATAAAGAAACTACATGGGGTTACCTCAAAATGCAGATAGCCCTACCTTTAAACAACTCTAAGCAAAGTTATCTAACAACAACAAAGCATTTAGAAGTCTTTTAAGAGGCTTATGATTGCAAAAAATGTAGAATATTCTGAAAGTGCTACAATTCTGTGCCTAAATAATTTGTACCTTCATTATGTATACAATGCCTGTTTCCCCTGTATCAAACTGACAGCTCTTTTAAAAGGATTATTTCATTCCCCTCCTTCAAAAATGCACTGTGGTTGGTAGTGTTCCAAAGGGTATCCCAAAAGGCTTCCAAGTATTAAAACTTTGAAAATCAGTGATATAGTGGCAAAATGTAGGGCAAAACCCTAAACCATTTATTTACTTTTTATCATTAGTAGCTATCTTCATATTGTCATTCTCTTTTTAATAAGATGTTTCAAGGGCCAGAGTTTAGTGAATAATGCTAAAAAAATAGACTGACACTACCTACTACAACAAAGAGTGGAAAAACAGAGATGGAGCTTGAATGAGTTTCTTTTTCATGGGGAAAAAGAGCATGACCACTTTCAAGAGTGATCTCTAACACCAGTTGTCAGAAGTGTAATACAGACAATGCAAGCATAAGCACCTATACTGCCCTGCAGGGTGATTTATCAAACCTCTTGTCAGTCAGGTCTTGACTTCTGTCAGAACAGATGCACCACAAGATTGTGGAGCAGGATTCTTGACATAAGACACACTTAATAGCTGATTTTCAGAAGTGGCACACACCCGTGCTTTCCATGGAAGATGACTGCAGAGTGTACTGCATTTTGTCTTTTAAAAAAAGAAGGAAAACCAATTCTATAATCATTAGAATATGGCAAAGTTACTAGTTTTATGCTTGCTGGGTCAAGACTTCCAGACTTTAATGTGTTTCAATTATAGTTAGCTGGATTACATGCCCTGTTGTGGCAGAGCTGAAAATGTCCCATTCTTCCTGTTAATCTCAGTGTATCCAGAAGCCTGTATTGCCTTCATGCGTGGACCAAAAGTTGAAAAAATCTTCATCCTGGAAGAATTTACAGAGACCTCTGAATGAGCAAAATCAGAGGAAAGAAGAGAGTGTAATAAACACTTCTTTAAAAATATTTGTGAAGAATGTTACTTGTTTTAACATAAATGTTATGATTTCTAGTGCAATTATATTTGTTTAAGAAAATAATAGTAAGGAAATTATTTCTTTATGAATTAAGAAATTATCTTAACATAAGTAACTTGCTTTAGTATGAGACTTGAAATTTATGCAGACAATGCATTTAGGCAATGCCTACAATAGCAAGTGTTAGCCCAAAGG
Source organism: Eurypyga helias (assembly GCF_000690775.1). Classification (NCBI taxonomy): domain Eukaryota; kingdom Metazoa; phylum Chordata; class Aves; order Eurypygiformes; family Eurypygidae; genus Eurypyga; species Eurypyga helias. Next base: position 11,943 of record NW_010234056.1, on the reverse strand, counting down.
AGAAGATCAGTAGAGTGAAACAGTTGGTGTTGAGAGTCCACAATCTGTGCTTTTAGAAGGATTTAATTTTCTACTTGTCCTAGACTGCTTCCAGGGAGTGAATGAAGTAGAATTTCATATACGTATACTGACATAGCTGGTACCTGAAAAGCTAAAGCAAGTGATAATCTGTCAGCATCACTTTGGAGTGAGTCACAGCACATGCAGATATGGCAACATGCTGGAGCAAGCTCCAAGTGCAGAGTTTTTTTTTCAGACTACTCACAGTAAGTTCAAAGTTAGCAACAAAAAGGAAGACTTTCAGAGAACATCCTAAAAAAAGCTGCACAGGAAAACACATGCAACAGTGGCCACTGGAGACATTTAGCTTCACATTTGGACAAACACTCCCTCTGTATGATCCTGGATGGAGGAATTCTTGGTACAGTAATGGCTGGAAAAGAGTTCTGTGGATCTAAGTCCTCTAGGTATCACAGAATTTACATGAATTCTAATTTTATTTATTATCATTGATATTTTGTTAGGCAACCTCTCTTTTATCATAGTCTTATATTTTTATTTTTTTTATTTGGAATAATCAGAGTTTTAGCTTTAGCATGGGCAGAGAAAAAGAGTTTTCTTCATATCATTCATGTAATCTAGTGAAAGATATTCCTGTCCATAACAGGGTTGTTAGACTAGATAGTCTTTGAAGGTTCTTTCCAACCCAAACAATGGGTTGGAAATGAGTTTCTATGCACCCTACACAAGCTAGGCAGAAAAGTTATAAATATTGAAAGAAACCTGACTTTTCAATTTTTCAGTCCTACCCTGTGCACCACCAAAATCCAACTCCTACACTATAGGTTATACAAGACCAGCAAACTCTACCTACAATGTATGAAATTTGTTTGGAGGTGTCATTTCAGTTGTCAGACTTGTTTTAGAGTGGAAGTAATAGAGACTGATTTACCCCAAGCCAGCAAAAAAATGCATCTTGCAAGAGAAGAGAATGAGCAAACCTAAACTTGAAAAGACATCTATAAGAGTATGAGTACACTCAGGGCAAGACTAAAGAACATTGGTGCTCTTACAAGAGAACTCTTGCTATGTAAAATATAGACGTAAAGATTAAAATTCTACACTACCATCCCTAAAAGTGAATGTGCCAGGTAGACACTCTTAGATTAAAAAAAAAGAAGATCCGTTAGAAAGAATTTCTGGCCATTTTAAATATCCACAGTAGCTACCTACTCCCTGAGCCTGCCTGTATATGGCATAACATGAAATTCATCAGTTTACTAGCTCTCTCCGCAGGACAGAACCATTTATTTTTTGACTGAAACTTGACATTTATCGTACTGTTTGGAGATAGCCTGGTGACAATTTGGAAAGGTATTTGCTGGGCTTTCTGTCAGTATTTCACATTTAGCACTGTAGAACCATTAACACAGAACAAGAAAAAACATTCATTGATTGTAAGAGAAAAAAAAAGCTCTTTTTCATTAACTCTGTACATTTAAATATATTTAAAAGTCAATCTATGGGACATGAATAAAGTAATGGCTTATATGGTGGTTACTAATGCTGACTTGAGGAGAAAGTTGAACATGTCGCCTCATTTTGTGCAACAGCAGTTACAATCTATTTCATACATTCCAGCAAAAATGCATTTCCAAAAACTTTGACCTACTACAGGTTGCCTTGATTTTCAAATTTATTTCAACAACATGGAAAAACCCTAAGTGATTTGCAGTTAGCACAGGGCAATGCTTGTGTAAGTGGCCTTCACACAAGGAGAAAGCTTCCTGCAAGAAAAGTCAGCAAAAGTACTGAGAGTGGAAGAAAACTGAGAGAAACATAAGTCTAAAAAAAATGTTTGGGGTTTTCTTCCACAGCCAAAGTATTTTGAATGAAAAATACTATGTTCACATGACTTTACATAATCTCTGACAATGATTTGTATTATCCAGAAGATTTAAAATTTCTGTATACTTCATAAGAGAACTCAAGATCTTAAATAATTCGTTGTAAAGGTAATGCCTGCTTCACTTAATATCACAACTATTTCAGTTCTAGCTAGCAAGAACATAAATTTATAATAATAAGAAACTTAATATTCAGAGACACCAGCATATTTAGTGGGTTAAACAGAGGTACTGAGAAAGTAAGAAATATCTCATACTTTATGAAATTTTAGAGTGTAACTATTTTAAGAAGATAAGTTCTCTCTTGGGATTTGATAGTTTTCATTACTGAGGGAAAGATTTGCTGTGATAAAGTGTGAAAGTCTTCCAGTTGACTGAAAGAAAGAACATCTTTCTACTGAGAAAGTGGTCAGAAGTGTTATATTAAATCTTTCAGCATGACAATACTGTTGGTTTCCTATTTAGAAATGTGTGTAAATGAGTAATGTCATGTAAGCAAATAAATCTCCTTTAGTTTGTGAATGCAGTCACATGAATAATCACATATTTAGGTATCATATTTTTGCAGAACCTCAATCACTATGAGTACAATCAAGACACATTTACTGACATTCTTTGCATAACTGCACTTCCTAAGAACCCCCACCATAAGATTTACCTTTTTAAAAAAGATTCAGCATTTTGATGGGCAGATATCACAATACTTGTTCACATCATTAAATTTTAATGTAAATTCTGGTTCAATCAATTCTGATGGTATAGCTCTGTAAAGCTTTAAGCCCATAGAAAATGCAATGAAAGGATGTTCTCTGGTTTACTCAGAAAGTATATCACCTATGCTGCATACTTACTCCACTTGTATGCTCCACAGAATATTCTTACCTTTACCTGTGTGCAATTTGTTAAAAAAAAAAAGCCCTACTAGAATCATTTTATGCTTAGAAAATTTTTGAAGAGTTTTTGAAGAGTCTCTGTTAATTCCCAGACATACAGTAGCTGAGTCTCTTTGATTTCACATAGGCCTTTAGATCTGGCTCTCCACTCTTCCCCCCAAAGAAGTAATCTAAAAAGTGCCTTCAAAGTAACCAAGAACAAATAAGGCAAAACAGCACTTACTGCATTACTAATTAGGTTTTGGCTGTAATTCTTCATTTTCTTTAAATCCTCCATGGCTTATAAATTTAGGGTTTTTTTCCAAACACTTCACTTACACACAACACATGGACTTCACAAACAGAAGCTTTAGTGTATTTTTTTCCAACAAGTTCATGGAAAAGAGTTAAACAAAGAAAAGTCAGGTGACATTTTTCTGAAGCTGGAATCCATACAGTTTGTAAAGTTTTAAGTATTCTGATCAAGAGCTTCCAATAAAATTTAATGCATCAAAAGAAGTGATAGTATTTGGCACAGCCCTGCATTTCAATATGCTTTTTTTAAAAACAGAGGTGTAAGAGGTGTGCCCTTATGGAAGTCTTGTGTGTGTATGTGTGCGTGTCTAACAACACAGATTATACCTCTGATTATTTCAATCCTTAGTCAGGTAAACATATTAATGGGTGTGTAAATCCATTAGAATACTATGTCGATATGCATAACATTAGTCAGGACATGAACCTTGACATGATCCTGAGAAAATAATATTAGAATTACTTTATTTTACCTCAGCAATCTCTTATCTTTAAATAAATGGAGTTATTGTTTTCATATTTTGAAAAAAATTCACAATTATTCTAGTACATATTACATGAATGTACATGAGCAGAAATATGAAACTCACTTGTGTTCTGTAAGAGAATTCATTGCTCACATAAGTGAGGGAAAAGTCAATGATTTCTGACACCAAAAGCAGTGCCAGTGGGTGCTATGTAAGTTTATATAGGAAGGTTGCCGTGTTACATGAATTGCAATTCCTAGTACAAATCTTAAGGTTTTGCTTTGGCAAATACTGTTAGAACAACAGATTTATTTACTGTTGGTTTTGTGACAATAAATAGGTGTTGAAAGGGCACTATCTTCCATCATTGCATCCTCAATCCTCCTAAGAAGCATGGTAGTTATTTAAATAACTACAGCTGTGCTGAACACCTGCCTTGAATCACCTTTTGAAAGACCCTTGAAATACTATGAAACACTCAAACCTTCCAACTGACTTAAGATAATGAGAACACTCTCTAAATTAATTTTGTTCAGTGGTTTGAACTAGAAACTAATCTTCTCAGATGAAATGTGGATGATGTAACACGTTGTGTCAATACATGTTGTGCTCCTACTAAAAATTTATTTGCTAAAAGTTAAGGAGTTGTTATTGCTTCCACCTAGCAGAATATCTTCAGTCTACTTAACAGAATATCATGGTTTAATCCCAGTTAGAAGCTAGGTATCACGAAGCTGCTAGCTCACCTCCCATCTCCTCCATTGGAGGAGGAGAATCAGAGGAAAAGACAAGGAAACTTGTCGGTTGATGTAAGAACAATTTAATAATTAAACATAACTAAATAAAATAGTGATACTAATAATGCTAACAATACCAATAATAATATGTAATGAAAATAATACAACTACTACTACTAACATGTAATAATGAAAAATAAAACAAATTATACTACCGCTCACCACTTGCTGACCGATGCCCAGCCAGGTCCTGAGTAGCGAGAGCCAGAGTCAGAGAGCCCAAGAAAGAGACCGCACCAGAGTCAGAGCAAGCACCAATGACCAAAAGAATGAATGAAAGAGCCAACCAACAGTGCTCTCTGGCCCACACCCAACTCATATACTGGGCATAATTTTTTATGGAACGAAATACCCCTTTGGTCAGTTTGGGTCAGTTATCCTGATTGTGTCCCCTCCCATCTTCTTGTAGCGAAGAAGTTGAGAACACAGGCAAAGCACCAGGAACCAAAGAAGTCCTTGACTTGGTACAAACATCCCTTAGCAACAATTAAAAACACCACTGGTATCAGTATCCTCTTCAGAACAAGTCCATAATATAGCCTCACACAAATCCAAAGCATTTTCGTTACTGTGAAGAAAATTAACCTTATCCCAACTAAAACTAGCTCACTGAATATGTTTTGCTGGGATGTATGAACTGTGAGATTGAAAGTATAAATTTTGCAATGTGGATGATAATAAAACATTGTGAAATGGATAAATTAATAACCTGCATAAAACTAGCCCTTTGCATAATTCAAGGAAAAGTCATGAATCTCTAGAGGCTAGAAGATCTGAGGATTCTTCTAATGAGCTGCAATTTACAGGTTGATCAGAAGAGAAAGATCAAATGGGAAATAAACTACACTGTTGGAAAATGTTGCCCCATACACCTCAAAGGCAAGACTCAAGTGAGTGAAATATATATGTATGTGGTGTTGGGGTCAAGGAGACAGATAACTTTGCTTGCAAAGAAAAGAGAGAGAAAGTGTAATGAATACATACACTAGACAAAGATACAACAGGTAGAAAAATGTATCGGGATGAAGATTCTCCAGTGACACTGGGGGTGGAGGGAAGGAAAGCAAAAATCAAAAAGAGGAAATAGGATACAGGATTCAAGAAACTGCACCTATAACTTCTTTCGTATTTGCAATTCTGAGAAGGGTAAAATGGTTATTTTCAGGCATTAATACCATATAAGGATGCTAGAGTCTTCTGAAGTTAAAGAAGGACAAAAAAATTAGTTTGAAACACTGAAGTTAGTTTTTAAACAAAATCTTACATTTCAAAGAGTCAATCAGTAGTTGTTGTAAATGTGTATTGCCTCAGAAAATTATAGTTTTTTTATTTAGCAACAGACATGTGCCCTTAGGTCATAATTAAAAAAAAACAAAACAAAACAAAAACCAAAACAAAAAAAAACCTGAAAATTCTTCCACATTATTCAGCTGTCCCTTCAGAGGAGAGAGAAAAAAAAAAAAATCTTCTCAGATTATAGATTCAATAAACATTCTTCAGTCTTCTCTCCAGAATCATAAAGAACAAAATTTTCAAGTTTTACATAAAATCAGGGATGATGCCTTGCAATTTCAGGACCTGGCTTTGTTCCTGCTAAAATTAAGTGAAGCAGAGGCAGCCACTCACTTCATATATTTGCTACTAGTAATGCCAAATACATAAATGTAGACAAATGCCATTAAAATAAAATATTATTCATACTTTTGAAGGAATGTATCCAAGAACTTTCCTAACTGCAAATAAAATCTAGAGTATCTACAGCTGAAAATTTGGTTATGCATTTACAGTAAGTATTTGACATGCTGCAGGTGTTGGTATCAAACACCTAAAATTGCATATTTATTTAAGGAAGATTAACTGAATCTCTGCAAAGCCTTTGAACTTTGTTATGGTAATATTTAAAGATAATCCCGCATAACATGCATGCTGCTGCTTCCTTCATTAACAAGTTGCCTTCTAACCTTGTGGGAATGCTCTTACCTATATGCTATCACCTGTCTGTTCATGAGCGAAATCTTTCAATGCAAAATATTGCCAATATTAAAAAAACAGGGAACATTCTAATTTTAATTTGTTCTTCTTCATTTTTTCTAATATCAAACATCCATGTGTCAGATTGAGAAGCAGATGCAGAGTGTGAGCTGTTGGATATTGTGGCATTTGGTGTAATGATAATTCATGAAACAGAACTGACGGCTAAGACAGCCAAAGGAAATAAATCATCAAACATCAGTCTACTGAATCTGAACATCTGACAAATACCATATATGAATGCATTTCTGAAGTGTTAATAGTTGGCAACTTCAGCTTCTCTTACATAATGACCACTGAGTAAAATCCTGGCCCAGTGCAGTCAGCAAGGTTTTAACAACAGAAGGTTGCAAAATCATGTCTAGAAGTGATATTAAAGAGTCAGACTGGTATGTTTATGATCTGTACCACGACAACTGGCAGAATCTATAATGAGGAAATACAGAAAGTAAAAGGATAAAGAAACTGTACAGGAGGAAAATCAATACAGCTTTGTAGATAAAAATGTCTCAAAAATATGGTAGAGTTCTGTGACAGATTCAATGAGCAGGTGGGTGAGCTGATGATAGTCTCTAGAAATATTGTGGGAAGTTGTAAAAAGTCTGTCACAAACCCTCCTGAAGAAACAAAGCCGTCATGAAATGGGAGTCTCCACATTCACCAGCATTGGAGTATACATCAGTGGGAAAGGTTACAGGCACTGTGAACAGTTTACCATCCTGGAAAATGACCTGAAAAAGGGATGCTATAAACCACACAATTATTCACAACACACAAGTCCTAAGGGCAACTATACTCAATAAATTGGACATAAAATGGTAAATGCAATATAAAAAATGCACAGTAACATTAAGGGGAAGAGCACAAGTATGGCTTCTGACTCAACCATTCCCTTTTGTAAATGGTCTTGAAATTGTCCTAGATAATTCCTGGAAAACATAATTTCAGCACCAAGTGTCATTGGAAAGTCAAACAGAACCTTACAAATTATTGAGAAAGGATTGGAGAATGAAACATAACCAGTTATATAGCTCTAGCTAATTTATTTTAAGAGAGATATAGAATAATTATGAAAAAATAGAGAATGACAGCAATTGCAGGTATGAAATACCTGAGAGAATTGGGCTTGTTCAGCCTGGAGAAGAGAAGGCTCTGGGGAGACCTTATTGCAGCCTTCCAGTACCTGAAGGGGCTACAAGGAAGGTGGGAGGGGACTTTTTACAAGGCCCTGTAGTGACAGGAAAAGGGGTAATGGGTTTAAATTCAAAGTGGGTAGGTTTAGATTGGACATCAGGAAAAGTTCTTCCTGGAGAGGGTGGTGAGGCACTGGAACACGTTGCTCAGAGAAGCTGTGGATGCCTCATCCCTGCAAGCATTCAAGGCCAGGCTGGACGAGGCTTTGACCAACCTGGTCTAGTGGAAGGTGTCCCTGCCCATAGCAGGGGGATTGGAACTAGATTTTAAAGTCCCTTCCAACCCAAACCATTCTATGATTCTAAATAACATTGGGAAAGGGAGGGAAAATAAGCTAAAAAATTTAGAGTATTAAGAATATTGTTGGAGGGACCATGTAATGGCAATTTCCTATTTCGAACAAAAGCATTTATGATTTAAGAATTTTCCTGCAACTGTAAAAATAAAAAACTTCTTTTAGGTAGACTGTTATTTAAACTGTGAAACACATTGATGCAGTGTACTAAAGGAATTAATTAAAGATGGATGTGTTCAAAGATTAATAAAACGAGAATTTAATGAACGAGTCCATCAGTGTCTCTAAGCATAGTATCTAAAACACACTACTGTGGCGATGCTCCTAACTAACCCTTTAAATTGCTGTCTACCATAAGCTTGAGGGATACATAAAAGAAAATAATTTTATTGTTGACCTACTTCTAACATATTTTCCTTTGCATCTACTGCTGCTTATCATTCTTACACTGACCATTCTTCTTTCAGATATTCAAAGGTTTTATAGCTCCAACAATTATTACACTGAAGTAGAAATTAAGAGATCTTGATGCTGGTTCGTTCTCTGCCCACTAGCTCTGTGCACAACAATCTCATTTTCTTCTTCAACTTATCGGGATTCATGGACTGTGATGTGCAAACAGTTTTTTAGCTCTAATCCAGTTTGGCATGTCATCTTAGTGCTTAGAGGTTTTTTTGTCTATTTCAACTGGAAAAGTTACTACAACACACTGTGAGCTCTGGGACAGTTCCCAGTCCCTTAAGTGTGATGTCCTCAGGTTGAAATACCCACTCAAGTCCAAGAGAGGGTTGAACTTGGAGTACTCCTAAAAGTCCTTCCACCTGGTAATCATTAGTTCTGAGGTCCAAAATTTTTGAGAATAAGTTAAGAAAAACCAAGAAATAGCTAGGGGGCTTTTTTGAAGAAGGGTCAGTGTTTTCTAACAGATCCTCTCTTGAATAAAAAAGAAACGTTCAGTAAAAAATAAGAGGCAGATTACAAAAGGTAAACCACAGAGAGTTAATTGGTGGTGGGGTGAGTTAATAGACTCCTGTTCTCATTTTTATTTGTTTCTGCAAGTGAAGCTTCCTGTCTAAAACTTTACCTTTTCAAGAACACTTTCATCTGCCATTGTATGTGCTAAATAGACCGTGCTACTAGGATGAAGGTATCTGCAGCCTGCATCACAAATTTTTTTCCAGAAAGGATTGTTACCTTCAGACTTCACAAACTAATGAAAATTGCAACACACAGATTTCTAAAAAGCCATCAACACACACAGCCCAAAATCCTTCTGTAATGCAGCAACATTATGGGAAGAAAGAAAAAATAAACAAACCAACCAACCCAAACCAAATCAATAAACAAACAAAAAAACACAGCATGGAGAAGAGGGCTTCTCAGCTGAGATGTGTCCTGTTGATTTCCATGCAGGCACTCTAACAGTCATTGTAATACCAAGACCTTTTCTCCTCCAAAGTAACAAGACATTCTTTTACACAGTATAGACATTTCAAGTAATTCACCCCATGTCACATAAACAGAAGTCATGTCAATACTTTCTAAATCAACTACTAACGTTGTTCTTGGTTCAAAACTTACCAGTTTCAAGACTTCTCACTCACGTCGTTCAACGCAGCAGTGAGCTAGTAAGGACAGCTAACAATCTTGACTGCATAAAATATAAATCCATTGCTTCTTTAAGAAACAATTTTGGAGCTTTTAGTAATAGAAAATACTAACCAGAAATTCAGTACTATGAATGAGTTCTGACACAGTAGATGAGCAATCCTACTACAAGAACTTATACATAAAATAGACTGAAGAATCTGAAAACTCTGCCAAATAAAACATTTTAAACTTGAGAGGAAAAACACTGCAACAGCATCACTGATGTGCTGTGAATTCTGCTTCAATGCTACCAAAACATGTACCATTATAGGTGTGCTGGCTCTGGATCAGTGTTTGAATTAGCCCCTCATTCAAATTATTAACAGCTCTGACTATCAATCACAGCATCATCAAATCAAGTATTCAGGGTCATAAAGTCAGGACTGGTTAATTTCTTCCATCAGTTTGCAAACCAGACAGGCTGGGAGTTGATCCTCGCTGCTATGGCTGCCAGCTGGTGCTGGTGGTCACCCAGGGACATAGAGGAGAACCTCCTTCCTCCAACTCAGACTGATTGTACAACGTATTTTAAGGCAGTCAGAGAAAGAATCAAATATCTCATCAATAACCCTCTGGTAATGTTGAAAAAGCCTCAAAAAGAGCTGGCCAATACTTCAAGTATTAGCACAAAAGTAGCTTCCGTATGTAAACCAATACAGGTCAAAAAATAAAAACAATTTTTTTCAAATAATTCTTACTAAAATAATATATCTCTATAGATTGAACAGTATTTTATTTATGACTAAAATGTTGGATTTCCTCAAATGTCAAGCAAAGTATTTAGTTAACTGATAAGCTGAATGAAATGGCAAGATCAGAAAGCACAATTTTTAGTTAAACATTATTATTCATTTTCAAATGTTAGGAATGATTCATCTGCATGAGGGGACAAGTAAAATATTGGTAATTAGTTAATTATCTAAGTTACAAATGTTGAGGCAGGAGAGGTGACAAGTCATATAAAGACGTTCTGAGTTTTTCCAAAATATTTAAAAGAAATAACTCCATTTACCTCTGTGCACACAGCTGTACAAATTGTATCATATGTGGAAAAAAATAACAAACCAGTTTGTACTAGATAGGAATCCAATTAAAAAAGTATCACATATGAACTTTGATTCATATACGGATAAAAGTTGAACCATTTTCTTGCTTAGATTAATTTAGAATGTATTTATTCCTATTATTTTTATATTCCATAGAAGAAATTCTTTAAGGAATGTTTTGAATAAAATCAAAAGAAACTGAGATGAAGGAAATATGAAACAGTTCCCCCATTAAAACATAATCACTTTAACAGTAAGATCAAATGAAAATATTTTAAAATTGAAACATGAAAATTCCCAACTTATTTTACTCAAAATTGCTATAGTTAGCTTTATAATTGAGAGGAACATCAGTTTTGTGTCTTTACAAAAGAAGCCTGTGTACACCCAGGCTCAAGACAAGGGACAAAAGAAGCCTATGTGAACTCAGTCTTAAGATAAGAAGGAATATCGAAATTACATGGTCTCTATATTTTAAAATTGAAACATGAAAATTCCCAACTTATTTTACTCAAAATTGCTATAGTTAGCTTTATAATTGAGAGGAACATCAGTTTTGTGTCTTTACAAAAGAAGCCTGTGTACACCCAGGCTCAAGACAAGGGACAAAAGAAGCCTATGTGAACTCAGTCTTAAGATAAGAAGGAATATCGAAATTACATGGTCTCTAGAATATGTAAATTACTTGAATATCTAAACAACATTTAGATATTCAAGTATCGAATATCTAAATATCCACTATTGCCTCAAACTCAGGGGAACAGATTAGGAATTAAAGTATATGATGATTTAATAAGAGAAAAAAAAAAAAAGATCAATTGATACAATCATGGGAAAAGATGAATGACCACCTGAATGAATTATACAATATTATGGACCAGCAACATGGAATCCCAATGAGGTGATTTCTGGATAATTAGATTACAAGCTGTTTTAGAAATAATAACTAACCAAATATCTGAGGCCCTCGATCTCCTTGCAGGCCAAGCTACTGAAATGAGAGATGCAATTTTCTAACACTGAATGTTCCTAGATTATGTGTTAGCAGAAGAAGGAGGTGTTTGTGGAAAACTGAATGAATCCATGTGTTGTTTACAAGTAGATGATAATGGGTAAGTATTAAAGCAAAAAACAAGAGAGATGAGAAGGCTGGCCCATGTGACAGTCCAAACCTGGAAAGGAATGGAGTGGGACATGTTCTCATGGTTGTCTGGTGGACCTTGGGTTAAATGTGTGTTATTTTTCTTTCTCTGTGCAATAGCAGCTCTTATCTTAGTACCACAGATGATATCTTGGTTTATGCAATATGCAGTTCAAATACTGCAGGTGATGGCCATATCTGATATGGCACAGAGGGGACCAAAGATGA
>NW_010234055.1:2993-18617 GCF_000690775.1 Eurypyga helias | reverse complement strand
TAAACACCACAGCTGTCCAAGAAAGTTTCCCAGCTTCACTTGACCCACTGAATGCACATCAAATCACTTATGTATGTACACGTTAGGAGAACAGGGTAACTGGCCAACAGCATTCTCAGCAACCCTAACAGGTAGGAGTTATGAGTAAGCATGTGTAGTGAGCACAGCAGCTCTACAGACACCTGCTGTATGTTCCATGAGGCTGGACACAGCTTTAGTAGTAAAAGGTAGTAATTACTACCCATCACTAGGTAGCAATTGCATGAGTGTTTCATAATGAAGTTTGACCCTTGACAGCCTGGGGATTCACATACAGCATCAGACATCCAGAGGTAAGCTTTCATTTCGCTCGAGAGCAGAGGGAGTGACTGAGGACTCAAAGGCAAATATACTGCATACACACAACAATACTTCTACCATTTCTTCACATCTAGGTACATTGTGTCAAAAACACTAGAACACTCTCAGATCATACCACACAGTTTTTAAGACTTATTCCCCACCCCCTTCCAGCCAAGTCCAAGCAGACTCTCTTCTGCCCTTCACTGGCCTGTTAGTTTAAACTGCAACAGAGCCAAGGTGAAGACAGATCTAAAACTTCATCCCACGTGGTGTAAGATGGATTATTTTCTTCCTCTCCCATCTGCACTCATTTTTCTTATTTCCACCTCACTGTCCACTCCACATCTAACTGAAAGCTCAGGTCTAGTCTCCCTGAGCTGAGAGTCCCAGGCACTACCAGAAACAATCCATTTAAAGTAGGGCAAAATGGACCAAGTAACGAATGGCTGAGTCTTTGAAGAAAAGGTTATGCCAGTCAGTGAGGCTGTATGAATAACTTCTTATAAAAATTACTACTTCAATTCAATGGCATCTGCTTACGTCACCTTGGATGGGACAGTTTGTGCATAAACCTACTATGCCAGTTTATGAATAATATGTGCTATCTTTTAATCTCTGGTGCTAAATATTCTTATTTACAATATTAATAAAATAGACTGAAATTCACTAATTAAACAGCAGTATATGGACTGCTGTACTAACATGATCAACAGTATTTCATATTCGTTTTGTAAAAACAGCGTCTGTGTGTAGAGAAGAATGTTCCAGCCTAATTTGATCTCTATGCAAAGCAGTATAATTCACATAAGCTGAGAAGCTGTTTTTTATTTTCAAGAAACACTAATGCATTATATCAAGAAAACAGTAACAAGAGGAAAAGAAAAAGTCTTATCCCTTGACATTTTCACATTGCCTACAACAGTACTACTCAACATTCCAGCAATTAGGCTTTCACTGCCAGCTCTGAACACTGAAAAGCAGTATGTATCACACTTCAAAACAGTTTTTTTTTTAAATAATAAACCTTCAGAGCAGATCAGTTACTCATAAGCAATAGATTAGTACATCTTATCACACCTGCAAAATTCTATGCTAACACTACTACGAGCTACCTGTGCTGGTTTTAGTCAGAAAAGTGTTAGCTTTCTTCACAGTGGCTGGTATGAAGCTATGTTTCTGGATTTACTCTGAGAAAAGTACTGATAAGGGGTCTTTAGCTGGTGCTGGAGAGTGCTCGTACAAAATTCAAGGCCCTTCTCAGCTTCTGATACTGCAGCTGCACTCCCAACTTTCTCACTACAAGCAGTGGGGGGGAAACACACTGTTCAGACAGCCAAGCCAAACTGGCTGAAGGAGTATTTCATTCCTTAGTATGTCCTGCTCGGTACTTAAGCAGGGAATGGGCCCGGGGACCATTGCTCTTTCCCCAACTCTTATGTTAGCTCCATAACCGCTTTGCTAACTTCTTTGTTAGCTGCTCGAACTCTTTTGCTGGCTCGTTCATATGTGAGTTGGTGGGACTGTTAGTTTTTCTAAGTTGTGCTGTCACTGGTGGGGCTCACTCGGACTCTGCTGTGATCGCTGTCGGGCTCTGGGTCTCAGGCTTTCCTGACTCTGACTCTCGCTACTCAGGACCCGGCTGTGGCAGTCATCAGGCGGTGAGCAACTGAATGGTATGTTTTATTTTCTATTATTTTACTTACTTATTATAAGCAGTATTTTTATACATATAAGATATTCATTTATGTTTCATTAGTAAATAGTTCTTATCTCAATTTTACAAGCTTCGTCATCTTCCGCCGATTCTCTCCCATCCACTGGGGTGGGAGGGAGGAGGTGTGCAAAAGGCTTTGTGGCATTTTACTGCAGGGACGCAGTTAAACCACAACACATAACACACTATGCAAACATGCATCTACACAACAGGCAGTAGCTAAAATAAAGATTATAAAAGCCATGTTAGTAAGAGAAGATGCATCAATTATCTTTTCATTCACAGATGGTAATAAGTATCATTCTGAAAGATCACAAAGCCTTAAAACTGACAAAGAAAAAATTCATAGTCACTAAAAAGATGCCACTCTGATTGCCCCATGCTCAGGAAAATCAAACCAGTAAATAGTAAGAGACCAGGTCATTTCACAATGCCAAGAGATTTTAGTACAAGCAAAGTAGGGCTTGTGTATGCTGCACTGAAGGGCAGATGACTGATATTTTACAGAGAGCCCAAATCTTCTATTTTTATGTGAGATGACCGAATATACTTTCACACAGACATTTCTGGGTTGAAGAAACTTACAGATATGTCCTAAACTGATTGCCAAGAAGGCAACACACTGGAAGTCCTCATATGAGGAATAAAAAAAAAAAAACCCAGTGTGTTTGAGTATGTGAGTATATGCAAGTTTGCGTATGTGTATGCTTTGATATATAATGTATTTTTTCCACATATAAGTAGTATGATATAGTTTAGATGCTTCTCTGTCTCATATCCAAGATCCCTCATTAGAGTTATTCTAATTCAGAAAAACATACCTTTTAAAGCTGGCAGTTTTTGAAGCTCCCTGTTATTGCTAACATTAAACCTTGAAGAACTCTGACGCTTTTCCTTCTTCAGTACTGTCTGTGGTGCTGGTACTTTGATTTTAGACAGTTGTGCTGGTGGAGGAGTGCTGTTTGATTTTTTGTTTGATACCTGTTTGAAAATAAAGGAAAGCAGTTAATTGCAGCTAAGCTTGGAGAGTTTTCTAAAAATTATTTTTGTTACAGAAATAAGGAAAATAAGCTTTTAATCCAACTAGTTTGTTCATCCTCTGAACATAAAACTTCTGTACCATAGCCCTTGTATAGACAGGAACAGATCACCTCATTACATGCCCATCTGTTTGAAGCTACCAGCCAATCGAAAAGAAATTTTCAAGTAATATAGTTCCTCAGCTACTCTCACCTTTTCCCAGAGAAGTTCAGTCTCCAAGGTATTTGGGTGTCTAACTTCAGCTTCAAAGGGATCACAGGACCCTGTCTATTTACAGCGGGAGAACTTTTCACGGCCTATTCGTACTGTGTCTCGCTGCTCAAGCCCTAAACTCGGCTAGGGCATTCATGGTTGAGATTAAATTTAAAGGAGGGAGCCTTACTAGGAGCTTCCATAGCTTCTAAAACATACATGAAGATTTGCAGCACTTTACTGCCTACTCAGAGCAAGCTGCATTTACTGTAATAATGCTTATCAGATTGTCGCTGTACCTCTGTATTAAGTAAATAACATGAAACAAGAAAAATGGTTCCCACCAACAGGTTTCCAGGTTGCTGTTATTTCCCAGACTACACTTGACAGTTCACTCTCTCAAGCTATACAAAAATGCATCATTAACAAAAGCCTGTCAGAACTTGTGATGCTGCCTTTTTTCTCATTCCTTTTTCGAAGTAGGAAAAGCAGGTTTAAAGTAGGCAATAGTTAACTTCTTAAATATAAATAACTTCATGGCATTCCTTACATGAATGATAAAACATCTAGGAGAGACCTACACTAAGAACACAGAAACATGAGCAGGAAATCTTACTCCAAGTATTGTAATTCATTTTACAGGACCTTAATTAGCTGTAGAAGCCTTTAAATTTGCAAACCATTTTACACTGAAGCACATACATCTGCAAATATACCCTGGCACTCTTCTTTTACGGGAAAGACCATATTCTCCTTTTCACAAAGTGCCCATGTCATAAGAATTAGGAAAAAAAAAATCAGATGGGAATGGGATTCAGGATAGAAATCAAATTGTAATGCTGCTACTTCGGCAGTTTGAATGGATTTAATTAGAGTTTTGTTAAGTGTAGATCTGAAAGCAGTGTTTTATGCCTGCATGAATAGCAATGACATTTTCATAGGAATATGGCTAAAACAACAGAAACCACTTTCCTTCATGTCCTAAAAGGGATTTCCAGAATAGTATATTCATCAGCAATTTCCATACGGTCTGGGAGTGTACACATTCAGTGACCACGAAAATGTTACCATATGCAAATTTATCTACCTTTAGAGTCTCCAAGACAGTAGTTTTATTCAAATTCTGTTCTAGAAGTATAGCTGGGACAGAAACGTATATGCTTCAAGTATAGATTAACAATTGTGTTATATTATACACATGGTTCTTAATGAAAACTGTTGCTTTCAGTCGTATCTTCAATATATTAAACACATTTAAGGAGCATTTTGCAAATTTAATATTCTAATAGCAAAACCTCTTAGAGCCTTATAGAACAAATAAGAGGAGAGAATACCTTGAACACCAGAAGTCTTAAATTACCAAAAATACTCTAGAACTTGTTTCAGTAAAAGTGACATACATCAGCAAGATAAAAGCATTCATGTACAAGTAACACCTGTTACACTGCATTTTTCTGACTAATTCACTTTTTAAATTCCAAGCAACAAATACTTTAAAATCTTTTTGCTGAAACACTAGTGATGTGCAAGGTAAATCCTACCCATTAATTCAAATTTAAGAAAAGTATTCCAAATAACATTATGAACAGACCAAGCAGAAAGAACAACAGCACTAAAAATTAAGCAGCAGTGACTTACCATGTATTAAACAATAAAAGCTAATTAAGATACATCATAAACACTATTACTTCACAGGATTCTATACTTTCAATATTGTGCTTGAACCTAACTGTTTTTCTGAACTGGCTATCTTCCTCTGCCACCTGTTTTTTGTTCATTACTTGGAACAGGAAAAGCCACTTTCCTGTTTCCTCTATTCCCAAAAAAGTTCTCAATTTCGAATTAACAAGTGCTCACATGTGCCTGCACACATGCACACACTATGGTAGCCTAAGGTAACACACATCTCAGGGAACCAAGTACTCCAAATTGCAGATGAATTCTAAAATTAGCCAAAAGTGGTTATTTAAGGGGATGGGTAGTATTTCTAATTAGAACTATTGAAAGAAAGCATTTTTATTGCTATGGCAACTTCCCATCTAGCAGTGATGAGTCCAGTGTAATACTAGCCCTGAATCACTGGCCAGTTTATCCAACAAATTTCCTCCTCCTTTCTACCACCAACCACGATCATACCTGCTTTTCACTCATGCTCCAGTCATGCAGCCAGCACATACCAGAAAGCTGCCAAAACACATTCCAGTTCATTATTATTGGAATACTACCCCACACAGCTGTATGCAGTGACCTCTGCAAGTGGCACTATGGTGCTTCCATGAGAACCTGCCTGCAGAGCTTGCAGGTAACCTGTCAAACCAAGCTACTTCAGAAACCTCAACTCCTTAGAATAACTGATGGACATTCTGTTTCATCAGTGAACAATTCAACTTACTCGACAGCAGCCCAGCCAAACTACAGATCTATTTTTAACTCTCTTCCTATGACAAGAATGGGAAATACCTTTTCTTCCCCTTCTTCTGGCAAACCACTCCTTCCTATGTAAATGTTTATATACTCGTAGACACATTCAATTCCCAAAGTACTGAGAAACCCCCAAAAGTGTTTAGAAATTACTCTGTAAAAATGTCAGATTGGGAATATGTTTATTCAGATCATAATTAAAACACAACCCTCAGGTTTCCTGATCAATTTAGTTTTTAAAAGCTAGAGCTTTGCATGTTCTTATGAACATTGAGACAATCAGGACTAGTGTATTCTGACTTTTAATTTCTGCTTTTAACAACTGAAA
Source organism: Eurypyga helias (assembly GCF_000690775.1). Lineage (NCBI taxonomy): Eukaryota > Metazoa > Chordata > Aves > Eurypygiformes > Eurypygidae > Eurypyga > Eurypyga helias. The sequence continues at coordinate 12,579 of NW_010234055.1, read as the reverse complement.
ACCAAAGTTTTTGTTCCTCAGTTCCCTTGAATAAGGTTAAAATGGATTCAAGAGAGTGAAAGGCAGGGATGAGAGAAAGAGCTTTCTTGCTAGCCGTGACAGTTCAAGATAGTCCTTGCATCCCTTCTTAACTCCTGTGTTACGTAGGATGTAGTACATTCCATGGATTCAAGAGAGTGAAAGGCAGGGATGAAAGAAAAGTCTTTCTTGCTAGCCGTGACAGTTCAAGATAGTCCTTGCATCCCTTCTTAACTCCTCCTGTGTTACGTAGGATGTGGTACATTCCTTGTCTTAACATCACTGTTTTGAGCACATTTGGATCCTTCATCCCCCCAGCATGTATGCAGGCAAGTATAGATCAGAGCACAACACGAAGTTTGTGACCACAGCAAGAAAGATGACTAGACCAAAACCATCTACAGTTACAGCCAATTTTTCTTTATAAATTAATCATCAACAGCCCACATGGCAACTTTTACTTTTGGTCAGCCATCTAAGACATGAGAGAGAACTCTGGGATCTGGAAGAAGGCTCCACCCTTCATCCCATGTACATCAACAAGTCTTCCAGAAGACCTTATTCTTCACTTCCTGACAGTCCCCCCACAAGCCTGGTATTCAAGCCATCTTGACCAAACACAGGCAACCAGAAGAACTCTGAGTGACCTTACCTTTCAAAGCACTCCCTAATAAACAATTTAGACCAAAGCACACTCTTACAAACAAAGCCTAGAGTTCAGTCAACTCTTTAACAATGCAGCAAGTTTTTATATTGCTTTCGAAGTTAAACTGGTCAGAGCAAGGTAAGGATTTGAAGATGACAATAAAATCACCCCGATGCATCTGTCATTCAAGCTTAAAAAAAACCTGAATGGCCTACTAGTGACAAAAATCAGATCACCTCTTAAGCACAATGCAAGAGAGAATCTCTCTGAAGAAAACATGGTCCTAGGTAGTAGTCTATATAGTGGTTTTTGAGACAGATCAGTCTAACACTAATCCGCAAAATTCTTCCCCCTGAAGAGGGAACTGAAGTTTCTATCAGCGCATACACCATCCCAGCATAGCAGCAGCAAGCCACATACCAGTGAGAACCTTGATAAAAAACTCTGGATTACAAGGTCTGGATAGGTGAACCTCGTACTAACCAACACATAATTAAGACTCCCTATGAAATACAGGGACATGGCAAAAAGCACAGAACACTTTTTATGAGAATCATCAGCCTGAATCTGAGAACAGAGAGAGAATGCTTATATTAATGCAGAGTTAATCCCTTTCTTCTCTTTTCCTTTTGGTATAGCAAGTAGCCTCCATGGGTTTATTTTTCATTAAGGTGAACAGAGGTCTGATCTACAGCACCCGTAAGAACTCATTTCTTGCCAAGGCAGCCCAGAAGGGACTATGAAAGCATTCTGGATTATAGCTAAAATATACTAACAGTGGAACTGAAATACAATTTACTGAAGCTAAACAGAGAGCATGAAAGGGTCATTTACAACTTGATTTTCCAAACTGTACTAGGGCCCAATATGTAATTAAAATAATTTGGCTAAGACATTTGAGGTCAAATACATAATCGATGTAATTAGGCTGAGAAGTTAAACTTAATCTCTTGAGATGAGAACTGAAATCAAAGCCCAAGGAGTTAAAATGGGTGGAGAGCAGTTAAGAGCCTTCCATGCAGTTTCTTCCTCTCTGCAGTAACTTCAAAGTGGTATGAAAACTCTCTGAACACCCCAGGAATCTTGAACTCCGCTGCAGAGCTGTCTCTGCTGCAGATCTTCATTACTGCTCTGTTTCAGGGGTAGTAACAGGCACAGCGTATCTCTGGCATATGGCCCAGTAGCCATCAACCTGGTACATACATCCCCAGCATACCTGCAGGAGGTGGGCTGGCGGCATCGGATGAGCAGTTGTGACCAAGGCAAGTTGTGTCTACCAGGAGAGTGGTATTTGTCAGCTGATTTCAGTGCTGCGGTGTTAACACCACCAGCTCAACAGGCCTTCCAACAGGACAACATCAGAAGAAACCCTTGTTATCAGGGTACAAAAGATAGGGTTTGACAGAGGTATCCAGAGAGTCTGCAGTAATTCTAGTTCACGGAAGTCATGCCCAATCACTGGTAAGTTTGTTATGGAGCAACTAGCCACGATCTTTAACATCGATATTTTTCAAACTACACAAAGCTTGATATGGATTCTTAATCATCTGGACACATAAAAAGGGACATTGATCCATGAACAACCCAGTTAAAAAAAAAATCAAACAGGGAAGCCTGGATCAGCGTGCTAGAATGATTCTTAATCATCTGGACACATAAAAAGGGACATTGATCCATGAACAACCCAGTTAAAAAAAAAAAAATCAAACAGGGAAACCTGGATCAGCGTTGCTAGAATGATCTCTGCAGCTGCCTTTCTAGCAAGTGTGTTTGTAATCCTTAAAGATTCTCTCAGTGGTAAAATACACCGAATAGCACAGTGGTAGTCTCTGCATAACTTACTATGTGTTTTTATTTGGTAAGATAGCAAGAGATGCATCCTAAACCTTCATGTTATAACACTAAACAAAAAGATTAACTTTTCAACAGGGTGGTGATGACAAAGCTTATATATTTTGGCACACTAATTGGCACTCGCTGATTTATGTTGTGGTACTTGTTTAGCAACTGTGATTTCACATTTACATAGAGCAATGCTACTGCTGGCTATTCCTGATGTCTAAGGAGTTCCATTAGTGTTTTGTCAGAGACAACACTGAGTTTGCTGAATTTTATCAATGACTGGGAAACTGGAATTTCCCTATGAGCAGTGAAGGTCACCTGGCCCTCCCCACTGTGGAAGGGTGCCCACGGCAAGTTTTACAGTCTTGGACCATTTTAGACAACTGATGTACAACTTGCTGAAGCTCTTCTGCCTTTCTTCCTGGCATTCATTTGTCACGACAAAGCGTTGCTTCCATTTCCTGTTAGCTGCTTACATACACAGCTCAAATTTTATCTTCCAAAGAATTGTACCATCACAGCTTTGTGCAACACACTTGACTTGCAACACATAAGCCAACCCTAACAATTGCCAAAGATGTCTCACTGAGTGTACCGCATCCTTAACATTCTTGCACTGTAATTTTACATTCCTAGTTCAGTATCAGTAGTGTAAGGTTTGGTTTCCATCTGCTTCTTGTAAACTTAATTTTGTTTTAACTAGTTTATTCCAGGAACAAACTGACATTTGACTCCTTTTAGTCAGAGATTTGATCTGCAGCCTGAGGTTGTAGTGCATTGTCATAGGCGATGGCGTGCCCAGGATCAGACCATAAGGAGATTCATGCTGTTTTGTGCTTGCTGAAACACCATCAGTGAGCACCTGGTACTTCACAAACAGAGGCAGCAAAGCAACATTTCTTTCTTAATGCATCTTCTATAATGAAACTTCAAAGAAGCAAATGCCACCAGAAAAGTATAATTTGCTACCTGCAACCATCAGTTACCTAATTAAATGCGATTAAAAAAACCCCAACAACGCAAACACACAGATAATATCCTAAGTACTATTTGTAAACATTTCTATAACTCCAGAGACAAAGAATCTAAATAAATGATGGCCTGCCTTCAATTACTTTAGTTCTTGATTTTCATTTTTAAGTCCTCCCTTATCAGCCTAAGCCACACTTTTACTTTCTTACTTTTATATATAGATACACATACCTATATGTGTACACATACATATGTAAGGTTCCCACATTTGAAGGAAAACACACACTCATTTACTTTAAGCCCCAACTCCTATACTCTGCTGGAAATTTTAATTATATAAAGCTACTGATGAGCTCCTGTGTATGTGGTTTTACCAGTGATGTCTCTATTATGAATGGATCAGGGACCACAAGAAGAGTTTCTCACTTCACATACTCATTGAAATCTTTGCCCCCTTTCTCCCAGTTTGGGATTTGTATTAGATGCTACATAAGAGACTTACAGTCCGTGACATTTTAGTCCTGGGCATTTTAGTAGTATAATAATAACAACCTTGACCACTTCTAAAGAACTTTTACACCAAATCATTACGTTTTTGTCTCATCATGCTTTTATTCTACATGTCACTGAACAATTTTACTTTTCAGTATTTCAGACTGCTAAACTGAGCAGTAATGAGGAAGCACATTAAGTTACAGTCATTGCAACGGTGGAACAAATGATAATGTTTGGCAGTGCCCTTAAGTAGTATATTCAGGAATGGGACAGGATTTTCTTCCTAAATTTTTTTTTTTTTAAATTGGCCTCTAAGACCTACTGGGGGTGAAGGGAACAACACACACACAAAAAAAAACCCAAAGGCTATGACCTCACTTGCAGAATTACAAATTTATTCTGGCTTCAAATTAAATTGAGGGAGAAGAAAACAAAGAAGATTTAATGTTTGTAAAAGCCTGTGAACATTTGGGTAGATTCAACAACTACCTGTTTTTTCTTACTATTCATATTCACTATGGGATAATACACTAATAATTCTGTATTACTGGTATGCGTCAATGAACACCTGCATCCTCTCCAAGTTTAAGGAGCAGTAGGCCTTAACTCTTATGAAAAAAATTAAGAAAACCAATTTGAAACAAAGGATGAAAATTATGTTTTCAGTTTGAAAACTGCTGATATCCAATTTTTAAGACCATTTTGTTTCTTTTGATTAGAACTGCCTTTGCCTTCATTGCTGTGTTTCCATCCAGGAAGGATTCTGAAAGCTTAGAAGCACGATTAGGAAGTAGAGGACAGCCAGCACAAAAGCAAACCACAAACCAAAAGACCTCACACATTACGCAAGTAGTTGTCAGCCTTGTGTAAGGACTAGACGGGCATAGGATCCTGTTTTCAGAAGCATCTCCTTTTAGGTAACAAAATACTTGCATACAGCAGTGTTCAGCACATTTTTAAAATAAACTCAATTAGTTTTAAAAGCATTAATATTGAAGTTACATAACATGCACTGTTAAGGTAACCTTTCACTATTCAGTATTAAGGTACATTTGCTTTACAGGCAGAAGGAAATTCCAATTCCCAAAACCAAAAATGCAAGATGTCAATAAGAATTGGAAATAGGAAATTACAGAAGTTAAAACCAAACAAGAAATTGCATAGTTGCCCTAACAGTAACACATAGTGCATCTTTCTAGTCAGGAAATAGCACCTCGTTTAGTATTAAGGATGTAATCACTTGCTACACTTAAGTATGTTTAAATGGTTATATCAATCCATTAAAAAATTCTCTCCAGGAAAGAAAATCAGAACTCCAAGCTATGAATAAAAATTAGGGGGTTGTTGGGTTTTTTTGGGGTTGGTTTCTTTTTTCTTTTAAGTTGGCACATCAGTTTAAAGGCAAACAAACAAAAAATCCCAAAGCCCTCAGACTTCATTTACGTAGCTGATACAAGAGAAAAATCCATCCTAATTTTATATAGTTTTGGATTACAGTCCTGTTTTGCTAATGTTAGTAGCAAATCCCCAAACCAATAGAAAGCTTCGGAAAACAGGTCTAGCACTGTCTATTCAGAACCATTCTGCAATTCAAACTGGAGTACTAGTTGCTCAACATTTCAAGTTTATTCCGTGATATGAGTGTATCTCTTCTGCCAAATGAAAGACAACCTATTTCCAATGCTCCCCTCCCTGACCCCCAAACCTCCAGCTACTCTGCTGTAGTCCATAATCAGCTGCCTAATAATTACTCAACTGTGCTAAGACTTTCAAATGTAACTTAAGAATTCTGAATTAGAAAAATCGAGTCATAAACTAGATACTGTGTAACAGTCCGCATATGCTGTGCTCGAGACAGAGGAGGTACATTTGTTTCTCAGGGTTACTAGTAACAGGAACAGCACCTTAAACAGAGAAATAAGCAACAGTATATAGAAAATATGGAGTCAAATTTATAAATAAGTTACCGCTACTGATCACAGGAACCTGTTAACACCAAGTGGTGGATTTACTTCTTTTGTCCATTCCTAGTTTTCCTTTTAACATTAGGATACTTTTACATAGGATCTTTGCTAAAAAACTCACATAAAACCATTAACACCACTTCTACTCCCCATCCCTTTTTAAAATTATTATTTTTAAGGGAATTGGCAATCATATGTGCACATGTACCCAAGAATCAGTAAAAAGCAATGAGAATACTGATAGTCTTTCCACGCTGTGCACTGGCTAGTGCAGGAAAGGTGATCACAGAAAACTGGATAGCCACCTCAAGGTTCTTTCACAGAGAAAATTCCTTACTTTTACTGAAGTATTTTAAAGATGGCCCATTAAAGGGGTATTTCTGCAATTTCATTACCATTCCCCCAAAAATACTACCACTATATCAAATAGCTCAGGAAATTTAACTTTGAAATAAAAGAGGTTCCACAAAACATGGAAGAAAACTCTGAAAACAAAACCTGACAAAATTGCTGCATGGGAAGCTATTACCAGTGTTTAATAAACCTACTGAAGAGTGGTGGCTACCAGACAGTGGCAGGACAGAAGCCTCAATCAGTAGTTAACAAAGCTTTGACTTTTTTTTTTTAATTGTTTCTACAGTGATCACAGTCCAACACATGCTATCAATAAATCAAAAAATTTATTCCACAACAAGAAAACTGGCAAATGCAGTTTTTATTTTATTACATTTTAATCTGCTGATATTAGAAACACACTTTCTTTTTTTGTACAAAGCAGAAAGAACCAACCAGGGCAGCACACGGAAACAATGAGATAATACACAAATATAATACACACAAATACACACACACTCCTCAAACCACATTAGTCTTCCGTTGGCTGTTCTGTGTGGCAGAAGAACTTGAAGTTACAATTTCTGTTCTCATTTGTTAAGTTTAAGAAAGTGTTGGCTTGGTGACAACAGAGGTACTCTTTCACTTCTACAGACCACTCAGCACCCAGATTCAAAATGAATACCATCTTAAATTTAGAAGGGTCATGCCTTTTTAAACCAGTCCAGCTAGATGTAGATCAGTCTTGGCCACCTGCTCCTGTCTTGGATGAACGGCTCCCAGCTACCCCTCAGGTGAACCACAACCGTGAACCAAGTGCTCCCAGACCCCTTCAGTGATCAGTGACAAGTGCACGTTTTAGCACATACATGCCCACAGGCAAAACAGACAGAAATAGGAGTCTGTAGGGTTAAAATTTTCACTTCCTTCCCCTGTGGTTTAAACTACTGTTAAAGTACTGTAAGAAACACTTGAATTTTTAGAAGTGTTAGGTTTTTGCTAGATAAAAAAGGGTAATGTTTCTCGGCAATCATTAACCATTGCCAAGCCACATCTTTCAAAAAGTGAGACTGACCACAAGTTACTACTCCCTTAACTCAAAAGGAGACCTCCACACCCCGTGACAAAACAGAACACTACTATAAAGGCTATCTGTGAGTCAAGTAACTTCTGCAGAGGCCAGTTAGGTCACAGGGAGTACCAGCCACAAGTTACCAAGCATTGGCATAGCCAAGCCCCACTCATGGCTTGCTGTTATTTGTGTTCTGAGTATAGGTTTTGGGCACTGGTAAACAAAGCCCCCCAAGTATTTTACTAGAGACACCACTTCCACACAGAGGAAAACTACACAACAGATTAATTCTTTGTTCACAACTTGAAGACATTAATATCCTGGACTAATTACTGAAGGAAGAGGTTAAACTTAAAGGAATAGATTCAACTATTTTGGCAACTATTTAGTCTCACTTGATAGCAAACATTAATGAATTACAAACTAAAGTCAGATGGGAACTTAATCATATTAGCTCTTAAGTGTTCAAAAAGTGATTAATGTGTGAAACTGGGATAACTGCAGAATAATGAGGTGCCTCATACATACTGTGCAATTCTGGCAGTTGTGTCACAAAAAGGAGACCAGAACACCAAACAGAGAAGGACAATCAAAGTAACGGAAGTCCTCCCACCTGGGGGATAATTTGAGTTGGGGGAGGGGAAACCTACAGATGACAACATAAAAAAGTCAATTAAATCAGTAATAATATGAAAACAGTTTTACACAACACTGCAGCTAAACAACCTTCAAAGTCACATACTGGCTTAAAGAAAAGCATACTAGGATAGAAGACAACCTACTCTGCTTCTGAATCTCTCTTCTTCTGTGTCAGCTACTGACCACACATCAAATAGAAAGCCATGCAGACCTCTCATGTAGCATGGGCTCTTTTGGGATTACATCAAGTAACCAAGGCACAGGTAACAGAAGAATCATCATGTATTCTTTCCCCTAAACATCTGCATGGCAGGAACAGTAGACACAGGAAAAGAGACAAGACATACCTTGCTTTTAAACACAACTACAGTAGGATTCTTTGGAATTTAAAAGGCAGAGACATTTACTTCAGTAGGCCACTTGTGTGCTCAGCTATTATTTAGTACTTCTGTACCTGCTACGGGCTACTGCTGAAATTTTCAAGCTGAAACAAGCATCAGCATAAGCCACTTCTACTCACTTTTAGCACGGGCATCCTGACCTGGCATAACAGGAACCATTTTAATCCCTTTTCAAACTTGCTGTACAGCTTCACTCAATTGAAATCTCATTTCCCTGACTGCAAGACAGGAAAAACACTTGTTCATTTTTGTAAATAAAAAGATCTGTTGTACTTCATCTATAGAAGTCCAAGGCATCATGAATTTAGTGAAGTGCTATAAAAGTGTCTATAAATAAAGTATTTGTGGGATGCTGCTACTTGTGTTGTCCCTGTCTCTGAACACCAGACAGTTTCTAGTCTTTACAATCTGCCATTTGCATTAAATTCATTTGCATTAAAAGCATATGCATTAAATGCATCTTGAGAAAACATATTAAATGAAACCCAGCATATTTCCAAATCTACTCATAGGCTAGAACAGGATTGTTAGAAAGCCATGTTTAAACACATGTACAAGGAAACATGAAGACAACCTTCCTCAAAGAACAAAAAACCACCCTAAAACTTATTGTGTTTCAAAGTATTTCCATATTTACTTCATTATGTTAACAGACAGCCTCTTTTCTGCTCATATAAGCACCAGCTCACATATATCATGATTACAGGCAGCCACACTAGAATACAAAGTCTACATTACTATTTGTGTGCAATTATTCTATTAATTAAGTTAATGAGTCAAGCACTGAGGTGTTCAGAATTGTGTGGAGACTAAATAATGCCCACTGGGAATGGCAATCATAGTGTATATGCCAGTCACATTCCCAGTCCGCCCCTACTCACATATGATTAAGTATCATAGATAATGTAAAAACCTTCTACTTTTTATTGGGAATTCTACCTGGAAGGCCAACTAACCAAAAAAAAAAAAGCATGAACACTACGGAGGAGGCCACGAAGATGCTCAGAGGGCTGGAGCACCTCTTCTGTGGGACAGGCTGAGAGAGTTGGGCTTGTTCAGTCTGGAGAAGAGAAGGCTCCGGGGAGACCTTACAGCCCCTTCCAGTACCTGAAGGGGCTGACAAGAAAGCTGGGACACACACACACACTTTTTACACCTTGTTCTATCACTACAAGCCCTTGTAATGGCTTTAAACTGCAAGAGG
>NW_010234055.1:0-2866 GCF_000690775.1 Eurypyga helias | reverse complement strand
ATTGTGGGAGGTTCCCCCTGCCTATGGCAGGGGGTTGGAACTGGATGATCTTTAAGGTCCCTTCCAACCCAAACCACTATGATATTCTCCTACTGAGATTCATCTCTTTCATACTTAGAAAAAACCAAACCAAACCCCACCACCCCCAAAACACCAGCTCTGCAATCACAGAAAGAAGTTACGAAGGCAACTCTCTTTACATTTTCAGTTAACATTTAAACCTATCCACTATTTATCTATGGGAGCTTTACGCTCTATCCTGAATTACCAAGAAGGAATAAGAAAATCAGTTTTGGTCTCAGCAGCTTGTCATTGAGAAGCTTGAGCAAATAAGCATTCAACAAATGTACAAAGATGCTGATAATGACAAGCCTTACAACTGCACAGGAACTAAAATTACAACCAACAAGTTTTTTTACTCTTTTTAGCATCACAGCAATATACTGTAAAGACAGAACATACCACAATAAAGTATGTCTATTCACACCTTTATGAACATCTACACTGATACACTTGTTATTTCATTCTAAGAGCTTTCCTAGAAGCTAAGATCCCTCCATCAAAACTCACTTATCTCTGAATTCACCAAAACATTTAAGTTTACAAGTTTTAACGATTTCACAAATCTATGACATTAGCATGCATCTTTCTGCACAACAAATGAGAACCCATTGATTAGAAGGAATATACTAAGCATTTACACCCACCTACTCCCAAAAGTCTTCTCAGGGAGGGAAAAATGGTAAAGCTGGATGAGTATTTTGTTCCCACACACTACCTTACAGTATCAAGACATGTAGTTCAGAGTCTGAAATACATAAGCTTTTCAGTGTAGCATTTTACATTCAGGCTAGTACGCACATTTTAAAGAAAATTTCAGAATTCACCTAAACAGCAGATTTCTAAATGAAGAAAATTATTTATTGTGAGTTTCTGGATTAACATGGGAAATAATGATTTAATTGACCTCTTTCAAGTCACTGCACCTTGCTGGTAGGCAAAACAGAGAGCGAAGCAGAAGGAAAAAAAATAATCAACATCAATAACCAGCCAGAAACAGAACACCCTGTTGTATACCTATAAAAAGAAATCACACAACATAACAACTGGCAGCCTTTGATTAAGCCTAAGGTCTCCTGACAGTATAACAGGCTACTGACACTTAGCTAACACGCCAGCATCAACAGTTTGAGAGGGCAGCCCTGGGAATTACAGAGAATGATAAAAACTGCAATAAGCAACTGGAAGACAAACCCAAACCCTCACAATAAGACTAGAAAATAAGACAAACGTATGCCTCATAACAAAAAGGAAACAGATGAATATTTAAGACTGTAGGAAGCAAGCAAGTATTTATTTACTCTAAATACAAAATATGTTAAGTATTTATTTACTCCTCAAAAGCATCTGAAGTCTTAAAAACTTTGTGTGAAATACCAGGGCAGTAGTTCCACAACCACCTGTCATGTCATAATTGTAACAATCTAGAAAAACTTAAAACACTCTTCAAGAGTTATGACAAATCTGCCTGGAAAAAACCCTACAAATTTTAGTAAAATTTACCTCGTGTTCTTGGTTTTCTTGTCCATCTTTGCCAGCTTTTCCACTCTTGGCTGATTTTGCAGGTTCCTAAAAAAAAAAAAAGTTTGCTGTTTTAGTTACTCTGTAAAGGATATTTAGATAGACTTTCAAGTATTTATTTTTTTTAGACACTCACTAATAATATTAAAATTGACAGGACAAAAATGGTACTGCCTTATTGGACAATCTTAATACTGAACTACCAGTCTCTATAAAGCTGCTTTAAACATTTTTCATTTGCAGAAAGGTTTTGGAATTTTATTTATGTCTCATAATTCACCCATAAAGTAAAGATAAGCTTTCATGTAGTTAAGCAGACAGGGAGAAAGAATGGAAGAGATTTGAACCATGTTTAAGAACTCACCTTTGCCGTCTTTGAGTTTTAGCTTCAGGAATATTTATATTTAGTTTAGCTTTGAAACTAGCATCAATGCAGTACACATTATACACTTCATTATTTTGTCTGTTCGAAGGGATAGGAAGTCTAGTAGTAGAAGTAGGCCCACAACCCATACTTCTCCCTCCCAGCATTGTACTTCACTTGATTCCTCACCCAGAATTTTTGAGATATGTTATTCTCAGAAGGATATTGGGAAAAAGTTAAAAGAAACAACCTCCCCAAACCACAACACCGAACCTCCCTACATCTAATTCTAAAATGACGTTGAAAAACTAAGATACAAGCAAAGTCAACCAAACAAAAAAGGTGCAGAGGGACAGCAGCTGCATGAGGCAGACCATGTACTTCACTGTTTCTGATTCCACTCATACAGCTAATTGCCTATCACACACACACCAAAGTGCAATCCAGTTAACTTTCTGTTGGCTTCAGAACTTTTCTGCAACCATCGCTTGTGCAAACCCCGTTTGGGACTGCTAGACAAATCACTCCCAGGAGCTCCAGGGGAAACTGGGGCAAAGCGAGGCCAAAGCTAGGTCCTCTCCTATTGTTAAGAAAAGGAGGTGAAAAGATTTCGAGGGGCTATTAGTGCTCCGTGAGTGCTCATGGTGATGATCCCCCAAGCACGACTTCAACTGCAGCCGGAGCCACGCAGCAGTGAAACTTCCCAGGACGGGGACCGGGCAAGCAGCTGCGGAGATAAACCCCCCCCCCCTCCAGCCTTGCCGCCATGAACAACACCCCCTCCGCGCCCCCAGCACACCCGGGCCGGCCCCGAAGTAAGAGACACCCCCTCCCTGCTCAGCCTGCCGCCAAGCATGGCTGAGGACACGCTTCCCATCCCCTCCCTCCAACACTCCCCCGCACGCCAAAACCACGGCCTCC
>NW_010234054.1:14590-20556 GCF_000690775.1 Eurypyga helias | reverse complement strand
GCACTTGATCCCATCATCCATGTTGGTGAAGTATCAATGTTCCTCTGTCTTGGACCATGTGCAAAGGGGACATAACACTATTGGCTACTAGGTATGTGCGAGCTTCTGCTTTCTAATGTTTGCGAGTGCACACTTCGGAGAGACTGCAAATCATCTGGGATGTTAACAGTTTGGAAGGCGGCACTGAGCTGGTCTGCCTTCTGTGAAGAACAAGAGACTACAAGTGTATATATGGCAAGACGGGTGAATAGTGAAGATAAAAAATGCACAGATTATTTCAAGCAATCTCTGCTACGAAAAGCTTAATTTGGAAACTAGGTCCTACTAACACCACCAGATTTACTGACACCATCAGATTAATATTCTTATTCTGTTAGAATTACAAGTGTATCGACATGGAAAGCTAATAATAGCCCTGCTGCTTCTGTGGGGACCATAATGTGCTCTCAGATAAACATAACAAGATCAGTGCTGCAGCCCAAAGAAAATCTCATGTGGGAAATGGTCCGCACTGAAGTGAGTGGGAGGGATTGGTTTTTGCACAGATGTTAACATGGCAGGACACCGTCCTCTGATTCAGCTGTGCTGCTTAGGGCTTTGCTAATAGGCAGCATAATCTTTCTTTGAAACTTCTGGTTTATAATTTGCTGTCTGGTGAAGGCTAACAAGAAAAGCCTCATTGTTGATGTGGGTAAGACATTAATTATTTTGTTACTTCTTCCTGGCTCACAACAAATTGTGGAGAGCATTGAGAGCTCAAAGATCAAGAAATTAGTCTTAAAAGAAAGGAGTTACAACATAGCATCAGCATAAATGAGCCAGCAGATGTACTGGACTCCAGCCCTCGAGCCTCCAAGGGCTGTACCACCTGTGTACCTGGTTTAAACTGCATTCTCCACCCAGCCAGGATACAGGACAGGGTTGGGTAGTAGATCTGAGCAATCCATCAGGATTCAGGTCTTCTATCTCATGTGCAAGAAGCAGGGTCTATTTCTGTTCAACCCATAGTGGCTTGGATGGTTTGTCATAGTAGCATTCTGTGAAAACCTAAGTACATTTTATATGCTGACCAGTAAACCTCGGGGACATTAACTATTTTTTGCTACCATCATCTGTCTCTCAACTACTGTAATGAGGACATTCAGCCCGTGTTCATGCCTCTCTCAAGGGTCTTTCCCAGGGTGATGTATATTTCTTTGGAAGGCTACACCATAGCACTGATGTTGTTAGTCCCTTTGGGTGTGGAGATTTGTCACACGTGGCAATGCAAAGCTCAGCAAAAATGAGTTTCCCTGACAGGACAGGGTGCTTGGCACCGTCCCTTTGAACAGGAAGAGCACCAGGACCCATGTCACTAGCATCAGCAGCGCACTCATCCACACTGGCACCCTGGCCAGCTTGGCCTACCTCTCACAACTCTCACGTTTCTTCCAGGAATTTCTGGGAGTCCATTTCATTTCCCATGTAACCTTGTCAGTGAACCAGACTGAACTGTCCTTACAGCTTGCCTGCTGCTGACAGCTGCATGTTGCCGGTTTCCCCGTATTTCAGAAAATTTCTGTAGGATAAGGACTGCCTGCTAGAAGAGAAAGGGAAAAAACTTCACCATCCATATTCCTCAGAGAAGAATCACAGGAACCTTTGTGCCAGGACATATGCCCTAGAAACTTATGTTCATCTTATTTACTTTCCTGGAGGAGATGGGTTAAGACAAATAATCTCCATCCCAAAGCTTCTTTTCCTTTTCTAGGGTACAGAAGAAAGCTCCTGAAAATACAGTTATTTACTACTGGAAAGGATCCCAGAGGCACACCTAAAGCTTTAATGCCAGAAATGCTAAATACTTTCCTAATGAGTATTTGTAACTGAAAGACAACCTCAGGCTTTCAGCACTCACTTTTGCCTTTATTTAGAAGCCTAATGGTAGTAGTATACCAGATTAGAGGATGGCGAAGCACTGGAACAGGTTGCCCAGAGAAGCTGTGGATGCCCCATCCCTGGAATTCTTCAAGGCCAGTCTCGATGAGTCTTTGAGCAACCTGGTCTAGTGGGAAGTGTCCCTGCCCATGGCAGGGGGGTTGGAACTAGGTGATTCTATGATGATTCTATGCAGGGTCCACTTAGAATCCCACCTGTGACGATTAGTTCCCTGCTTTGGCACCGGGCTGGAAGGACAGAGATGTTATAAGGTTCCTTTCATTCTCCATGACTTTTTTTAATTTCCCGACACATATGCTGCAGAAAACCTGGAAATTACTTTATAATCACAAGGCCAGACACCAGTCTTCTGTGAAAAGAAAGTCCTGTCTCCTTGGCATCCTACAACCAGTCCTTGCTCTATCCTCTTCTGTTACAGTTTCGTTTACCAGGTGCCCACATTGTGTGTGTGAAGGTGGGCGGTCTCATGGCACAGTCAGGAGTAGTGGTCCATTTTCCCCTTTCATTCCCTTTCTATCATGATTTTCAAGATGCCATGAATGCTTCCCTTGGATTACTTTCCTCTCTCCCCACTTTCTGTGAAGTCAGAGATATATCAATGGGTTCGGAATTAATGTTTTGGGTTTGTGATGTCTTCCTCTTTCTTCCTGCTTGACCAACCTCTCATCTTTTTCTTCAATTAGGAAAGATTGCTCTGCTGATGCAATTGTCCACTCAGCTGGAGTGAGGCCAATCTCTCATCAATTCAGCTCTCCTTGATTGCTTCCTTCCCAAATGCTAACGCACAAGTTTGTACAAGATTTTGGAAAGTGGTTACAAAATTCTACAAACCTTCAGAAAGATAAATATGGGGTTGATTTTTTTACCCAGAAAACAGTTACAGTGAAGATTGTTTCAACAGAAGAATTAAGTCATAGTGTGGCATTGGGTTTGTTTGTTTTGTATTCGTTTTAGGTTTTTTGTTTTGATTTTTAGGTTTGTTTGTTTGTTTGTTTTTTCCAGGGAGTGGGGGTGGTGTTTTTTTTAAAAGGAGAGATTTTATTCAAGGTTCCCAAACTCTTTAACATCACTACTTTAGTCAGATTGTTTTAATTCTTCTTAATGCCTCTGTCTAGGCAAGCTCTTTGAAGAATATTAGTGTTAAAATAGAATGTAAAATCAACTCTTCGTGCAGTACTGGAAATTCTGTTCACTTCCCAAGTAAAATGGCTACAAAGACACAAGTTTTCAATAACTGTTATTCCAAAAAATATCATATATCAGTGTTTATAAAGTATTTAATGAAAATGTTAAAATACAGATGTTAATATTTGTTTTGACTCTTCTTAGCTTCCTTATGATTCTAATTCAAAGTAGCGGAAATTTTTTATTCCTCTGTGTCACAGTTATTGAGTTTCTGTTTTTCTTCCTCATCACCCATTTCTAGCAGAACAGGTGACAGAGCATCCCTGTGTTCGGTGCAACTGCTTCCAGTCAGGGGTGACAAGTGCACCTTACAACAGAGCAATGCAGAAATGCCATATCATGAGAGACTCTGTGATCCCAGTTGGAAAACAAAATCCTTGACATCTAATCTACCTGCCATAAACCATGTTATTACCCCTCTTCCAGTTAGACGGATCAGAAAGTTGACTTCACCATTCTTACAAGGCAAAAGGATGGCTTGGGGCTGGAAAAAGATTGTGACATTTCATATGTATTGGTTTACTGCATAAAAGTATTGCTAATTAGTATGGCTCTTTGTTTCAGTATTACCTGTCACCTTTGCCCAGAGATTTGATAATGCAGTGATTTTAAACAGGCAGTCTTGTGTGTATGTTCGGTCAAGATGTCAAACTATTTGGAAGCTTATTGATATGCTCCCACAGTGGTGGAATGCTGTACCTGTTCCTGTTACATCTTGAAGTCGTTCAGCCCTCGAGCACTTCAGCACTTACTTTTCATTTACAAAACAATTTCAGAAAGCTGAGCAATAATTAGTAGTTTCTGCTCCTTTGGTAACACAGGTTTTGGGTCAATGTTAAGCAAAACCTGTCTAATAATCAGGTCATTTCCTGGAAGGGTCACCATGCTGTCTGTCTGTAAGGATAACCCTTTTCTCTTTTCCCCATTTATAGAGGAAAACCCTTGGAATCAGAAAGGGGAGACAGGGCAGTGAATGGTCTGGTTTAGGGTGCATAACCGAAAACACTCCTAAGAACTGTTTACTTTCTTTTGTGTTAGCTCCCCACAGGCCTTTCTTAAGCAGTGTGATAAGCAATGCAGTGTCTGTTAAAACAGTTTTATCTTCCTACTGTGCCAGATACTCTATTTTACAAATAGCATTTCAGCTGGTAATGAGGCTTTCTCTGCCGCTTGGAGTCACCAATGAAGAACAGCGCTGGGAGAACAAGAAGGGTATGTTCAGTAAAATGTTACATATTCTTCTCGTTTGGAAAAAACAGTACAAAATTATCTCTGTCATTTTCATTGCTGCTATAACTTTTCAGCAAGAACTGGTGCTGTCTATTTTTCAGACCTTGGCTGTCACCTTTTCTTGGTTGTGAGGATTTTGGCTTCAGCTCAAAGTCGATTGGTGACAAAGCTTTTATCAGAGCAGTTGTGCAACTCCCTGTTCCCTACAATTTACCTTCTCTTTTCTCCCTTCTGTCCTTGTTTTAATGAACATTTTAATCTCTGACAAATTACTACTTTTTATTTGCTTATCTTTCTGTATTTTGGGGTATTTTTAAAAGAGGAAAAATGATGGATATTTCTGTGTGGCATTCAGCATTATCAACAAGAAATGTTCTATTATACTCTTGGAGGAAAGTATCTTGATCAGAGGGCTGGAGCACCTCTACTGTGGGGACAGGCTAAGAGAACTGGGCTTGTTCAGCCTGGAGAAGAGAAGGCTCCGGGGAGACCTTATTGCAGCCTTCCAGTACCTGAAGGGGCCTACAAGAGAGCTGGGGGGGGGTGGACACACACGACTTTTTACAAGGGCCTGTAGTGACAGGACAAGGGGTAACAGGTTTAAATTGAAAGCAGGGAGCTTAAGATTGGATATCAGGAAGAAGTTCTTCCCAGAGAGGGTGGTGAGGCACAGGAACAGGTTGCCCAGAGAAGCTGTGGATGCCCCATCCCTGGGAGTGTTCAAGGCCAGGCTGGATGAGGCTTTGAGCAACCTGGTCTAGTGGAAGGTGTCCCTGTCCATGGCAGGGGGGTTAGAACTAGATGGTCTTTAAGGTCCCTTCCAACTCAAACAATTCTATGATTCTACAATTCTGTGAACCTGTGAGCTGGAATGTAATTAGTGGTAGTCAAGGAGGGCAGGTAACACACCAGTGAAGTTTCTTTAATAAGGCTAACCAGTAAGCAGTACAAAAGACCAGATGGATTAACTCAGTAAAGGACAAGCCAAGAAAAAATGCTGCCAATGCAATGCCCCTTGTACCTGCAACCAGCACAAAGAATTGCGTGAAGGGCTTTGTACTGGGTGTGCACCCCAGGCTGCTCAGCAGGACTGCCCTATAGCTTGAGGAGGGAGCGGGTTTTTCCTGCCAACCTCTATGTGCTTAGGGCCCCTGTCCAGTTGTGTCCAGTTGTGTCCTGTCCAGTTGTGTAGGATTTCTAAGTAAAAAGGAGAGAAACCCCTCCCCTTACCCCTCCTGCAAATTACAACAGGCAGGGCCTGGACACTTACGAGGACAGACACAACATGGGGTATCTAGTGCCACATGTTGGAACATGCACCTAAGGATGAAATAACACACCTCTTCCTCTGCTTCAGGCTGATGGAGGCTAGCAGAATAGCCTAAGGCAAGCTTCAGTACTCAGCTATAAATAATCATTTCAGTGTTTTTAAAAAAAATACCAAAAGCAAAACAAAAAAAACCCTACCTCTGGAGGGAAAAAAAAAAAAAAAACAAAACCAAAACCAAACCTCTAGCCCTTACCAGATCAGATGTAATTATAGTGCCCAGTCAAAAAATGGATCCTGACATGCAGTTAAACCCATGTCGAGTCACTTAAAAATTGAATTACAG
>NW_010234054.1:0-14571 GCF_000690775.1 Eurypyga helias | reverse complement strand
ACATCATCATTATTATTATTAATATTATTAATATTGATATTTTATTATTATTATTTTTCTCCCTCAGGCAACAACTGGATTTGAGAAGTATTTCAAACAGCCATTTGTAATCCTATTCTGTAAACATTCACCAGTATTGTCATTTGCCTGGAAGCCTCAATGCCAAAAAAGTTTCTGTGAGAACAGTATGCTATTCTGTCATGCCTTTAACCTCTCTAATCCCAGGAGTGGAAGATTGAACCAGAGTCCTGAACTCTGGCAATTATACATTTGCTAATGGTTTTCAGTCCAGAGGGGAACTTATTCAATGGGGGGAAAAGGTGATTCAGATATATTAGTAATATAAGCTCTCCCTTGAAGTGTCATTAAAAACACCACCCTCTTCTACCAAAAATAGTCAAGTAGCCACATTACTCAGAATAAGAAGCCATTCGAAAAAAATATGAATCCCCTAGAATAAATTTGGCTTGTGTTCTCAACCTGAGCCACTGCAATTACTCATCATCTTGATTAATTACTCTAATTTAACATTGAGAAAGAACATTTGCATCCTCTCATTTCTCCTGTTTTATTTAGATCTGGAGTTTTAAAGAAAACTTGTTTTTAATTCCACAATATTTTGAATATTTATTACAGGAACTATATCCATTAAAACAAATGCTCCAGGCTCAATTCTGCTATTTAACAAGCATGTGTGAAACCCGAAAGCAGAAAAAACTCAATTTGAAGCTAAAAGCCTCAGTATCAGACTGCATGCCTGAGACAAGAGGCATGGTAGTTTTTGGTTTAATAGCTGTAAGGAAATTGAGTGCGTTATTAAACCTTAGTCACAGCAATCATCTCTCATATTTTCTATAGAAACCTTGAAAGAAAGAATGGTAACAAATAGGTGAGGACAGAATTTCATCCTTAATTCATCCGTAAATATCTTGACTATAAAACACATGCAGTTTATTTTAAGTTACTCTGGCAAAGTCAAAACTTCAGTAGGAGGAAGAAAGCCATTGCAGTGTCTTGTAAAAACTCTGGTAAAAAGCCATGTCACTAAATAACATAATTAAAAAATCTTGTGTCAATTGCAAAGCCAAAATGAGCATTTGGAAATCTCATTCCGTTTCAGTCTTGGTAGCACTTGTGAAGTATGTTCTGTGCTCTATGGATAATTTTGGAAAGCCCAAGCAGTTTATTGTTTTCTTTCCTCTGAAAGGATGCCAATTACATATCCTCTCAGCTGGAAGGAGCTAATCATGCTATGTTAAGTCAGTCCTGGATGAAAGAACAGCTCAGAAGCGTGGAAAGATGTATATCTCAAAACAAAAGAGTGAAAACCAAAGAGAATTTCAAAGTGGACCATAGCCTTTTTGGTGTTCTTTCTATGTCTCTAGTCAATTATGAGGTCAATATTTTTTTGTAATTTAAATGCTACACCAAATGTACAGTCTTTCTCACCTCTTAAGCTTTTGCACAGGCTCTTCTCTGGAACTGATATTTTGTACCCAATTATTCCCAGCCAACTTGCAGGAAAGTACACTGGCAGGAAATATGTATTCAGACATGCCTGAAAAAGAATTACTAGGGCCCAGACACAAAAGGTGTCACAGAGCATGGAGACCGCAGAAAAAGTGGTTTGAGCACAAAAGATGACATGAATAAAGGAGGCCAAAGCAGGTCAATTTTAGCTGAAGAAACGCAGAACAATTTATGACTCAGGCTCAATCAGGTCAGTAAAGACTTTAGAAATAATCAGATCTGAATGAATTCTTGACTCATAGATGGTCCACAGAATTGCTTGGACATGAAGGTTAAGATTAGGCCAATAGTACTTCTCCCACATTACCTTTAGCTGTATTATAATCCCAGTTCAGCATTACACTCTGCTTTCCTGGGCGAAATCGTTCAGCTACTTACAGGATCAATGTGCTCGGGGGCATGGGCACCTGCTAGGGAGCACTGATTATGTGCAAAGCATCCCAAGCTGTGGCAGAACTCAAGAACTAGTATCAACAAGGCCTGTATGTGTGTAAGTAGATGTGCGCATATATTAATATATATACATATGTGCATATATATATGCACACACATATACATATAATCAGGATGTGAACATATGCAAATTAGTAACTTAAATGCAGGAAGTTCCTATTTATGGATCTCTCTGCTGGAAATATGAGAGCATATGCCTTATGGCAGATATACAATAAGTCCAGGGCACCTACCTGTGATTGACTAACCTCGCATGTGCTGCACAAATTCTTTAAACTTACACAGTTTATATATCCAGAATGCATAGGACCTAGAGGGTGTACACCAGGGATAGCTCTGGGATTTATTTATATCCTTCAGCGTAGTCAGGGACCATGCCCCCTGATACAACAAGATGTCCAGGAATCACAAATAAATAGTTAAGGTTCCATTCCTCCCAGACAAAATACCCAGATGAAAAGGTGACTGTAGCCAAGGGAAGCTCACCAAGCCGATGACCTTACTACTTTTTAGCTGCTGTCATGTTAAACATCCCTCCTGACACCCTGGTCATCTGGCACATTTCTGGCATGTTAGGATGCTCTCCCATGGCTTCTCAACACCCATGTTCTGGGCATGGCTGGAGCTATTTTGCATCCCACCACCTTAGATATCAGAGCTACTGCAGCACTGAGCTTCCTGACAGCTACAGCCCCCTCTGATTCTTTCCCAAATTAACTACTTCATCATACTTTACAGGCATCCTAGGAGGCGGAGGTATTCCTGTGGCTACACATATTTCATAACATTTATTGGAAGAAGTAGCATAATTCTCATTATTTGGGAACTGGAAAATAAAACACTGCTCTCTCCTATTATTTCATGCAGCAGATTTTGAAACTCTGCGATCGGAAAGAAGCAAAACTGAAATCTGAAAATTGAGTTCTTTTTCGTGATCTTATTTTGCACAGAGTGAATGCATATCATTTAGAGAGAGAATGCATGATTTTACTTGGAGTGCTGATGATTATATTTCCTACAAAAGTTTCCAGTAGAGAAAATCACGAGCAGAAGGAAATAAATACGAATGCAATGCACAATAGCTCCTTTTATGATCAAGGAATAAAGTGAAGGCAAAACCTTGTCCAAGATCAAGAATAATTATGATAACCACTGAATAGCAAGTTTGCTAGGACTAACTTCTAAAACTCTTTGAAACTTACCACACTCATTCACACATATTACAGCTCCTATGAACTGCTTTTGTTCTGTTTTAGTTTCCTTCTTCCATGCTCTAGAACCCATTTTGAAAATTAAAGAGATTTCAGCCTGCTGCAATAACTAACAACCCTGGCATGTTTTAATGTCTTGTCTTATTTGCCCCTCTGAGTATGTATCCTTGCACAAACAATCCTAAAATATGATTAGTTAAGAACAATAAGCTTATTAGTCTCAATTAATGACATTATATGTTTTAATTCCCTGGCACTGATTTTATTAAATCTTTGTGGAGAAGCGTCAGCAATAGTGAGCCCTCTGACTAAAACAACCTGGGAAGGTGGTTCTCATGCTGTCCTGTGTTATACCATCTTTATAATGGGAAAACTATAGTAGGAGGAAAAATCAGAGGGGGCCTCGGGGTGGACAAGGGGACCTGTTTGGTGCCAGGCCTATTACTGCAGTGAAATCCTGCAACTGAAATCGGTGACCTTCTGCATGGGCTGATTTTTAGGCCCATTTTGATCTCCAATATGATCACCGTTAGAAGGAAATACTTGCAAGAGTGATGGTGACCAAGTATGAGGGAATATTCAAACATTCTGTTAAGCTTCACTAAATTATGCTGATGACCACTTTGATGAATACCAAGAAAATAAACTTTGAATTCCCATTTCCTTCCTCTTTCACCAGATGAATTTGGCATTATATTGGCTCATCTCAGAAATGGACTTTGTACATTCAGCCTTGTAGAAGTGTTCACTTTAATTCCACAGTGTCAAGTCGAGTGTCTCTCTCTACAGTGGAGGACACAGCAGGAGCTGGCAATTTTTCTCAAAATCATGGGAGTATTTTAAAAACCAGTTTTATCCCTTCGTTTTGAGAAACAGCTGTCAGGACAAAATTGAATGTTTATGAACATTGTTTTAAATTTTAAGTAGATTTATTAATTTATTTCAATTCATACTAGATTTTCCTTTGTTCTATTGTTTCTGTCTTCCATGTTTGTAGCTTGTATACAAATACAAGTGATATAAATACTCTACACTACACTGCAAATTGCAATAATTTCTGTGTGAAAATGAGGATACATTTTCAAAGAAATGGGCAAGGGATTGACATGAGGAACAGAGGTGAATAAAACTTTTGATTTTAATCTTGACATTCAAAGCCACTTGCTTTACTCTTCATTGCTCTGTTGCAAAAATATGGAATGCAAATACAATACAGGGAAAATACGGTAAGAAGTGAAGTTCGTTGTAATTCTGAAAGTATCAGCCAAGGGATATGAATAAATGTGAAATGTCTTTCTCTGTTCTTGATGTGTTTTTTCATTTTAGTCAAGACATTGGTGTATCTTTAGAGAAGCAGGACACAATACAGATTCCGTTTTACCACTTCTAAACCATTACAGTATTGTATTACAGTCAGCAGCTTCGAAAGGGTACTCATATCAAAGTTCAAAATGGGTTCTTGCATCCCAGTTGCACTCTCTGCAGACATTCATCTGCATAGACATTGCTTCTCATGAAATATGTATGATCTGTATTGTGAGAATAAATGAAGAGAAGCGAAGCAGAGAAGTTCCATTTTCAGCTAATTGCTGTCTGCCAGCACACTATTTCAGCTCTCAGTTGTGCTTTGGTCTCTGTCAGTGCTAATATTCATGGTTTTTTCAAACATCCTAAGTTTCAGTGTGCAGATTCAGCCTGTCTCAGATAAGCTGCACTATGGGCCCTGCCCACGGAAGTCTGGCTGAAGGCAACAGGACTCTGTGCACCTAAGGAAGGAGTACAGAGCGATGTTATTTTAGCTTCTTGAATATGGTGTGGATTAAGCTGGGCCAGGTGGTGGGGTTATTTACCCAACCTGCCTATCCAGCTCTACTCAGAGAGGTTCCCTACCACTGCCATAGCTCAACAGACCTCTGGCAACTCCAGAGCTTGCCAGTGTCAGAGTCAGTGAAGCAAAACAAACCAAAATCATTGCCAGTTTACTTCAGGCACCTTCTTACGGGAACAGCTGTGTGGTGCAATCAGCCACCCCAGAGGAGAGGTAGAGATCATGGAGGTGAACCTTTTCAGCCTTCCAGCTTTCACATGTGAACCTATGTCCACAGATACTCTTAGGTGATAAAATGCTGCAAGAACTTCAAGCTTGTGCACAAGAAATTTTAATGTCTCAGTAAAGGATAAGTTTATATTCTTTTTTTTTTTTTTTCCCCTTGAATAGGACGTGGCATTCTATTCAGCTTGAAATTCTGTTTTATTAAATCTGCCTTTATTTAGTTTGTAGTAGTATCAAGAACCTTGGAAAACTGCAGGTAAAGCATTGCAACATAAAATGCTCGCAAACCTTGTGAGCCAAGTTATTTTGCTTTGATCTCTCCAGGACCAGGCTGATTTGGTCCCACAGGATAAGCATCTTATTGGTCATTGTATTTCAGGGAAGGACAGCTGTGGATAGCCTTTTTCAAATAAGACTGAAGTTTTTTCACCTTCAACAGCTTCATTTTGTCTTTTCACGTTGGCAGTTAACAGAAAATTAGCAACTCTTGCCTTCTTTAAATCAGCTGGAAAATATGTGCTCCAGCTTTATGCTTTGAAGGCTTTTCTCGACACAGGGGAAATCCTCTATGTAGATTATTTTCCCTTCCTTTTACACAGTAACATATGAAGTGTTCGCTGTTGATATAGATGTTAGGTAATGTTGTGTGTAAAAACATATACCTGCCTAAATCACAGGTGAAACCACATCCATTTCCCATGTTTTCCACTCTTGTGTAAAACACTGGTGATTCTATGGACTGAACATGCATCTGGGATAAACTTGTGCCATTGTACAGCAGGTCTGTTCACTCTGGTACGAACATAGCCATGATACCAGTAGGCATCACGCTATCCACACTTTGTGAAGGACAAGGTGTCAAGACATGCTCAGTGACTGACAAGAAGAGAGTCCAGAGGCTGCAAGGAGACCACTCTCGGTAGGCTAGTGACACACAGTTAGGTCTAAGACTCAGTCAGAAACCTTTTCTTAAAGTGCCTTTGTACCTTCACCCCACACAGTGGTTTATTTTATTACCTAGTATTTTTTGAGGGATAAACAGTTTCACATGCCAGCTATTATGTTCACAGACTTGAACAGCTCTTTGTTTAAAAAGAAAATCCAGGCACCTTGCCCTCACCTTTAATTGCTGTTTGAAGAAGGGATCACCTCTTCATCTCTTCCTCCTTTCATGTGAAAAAGACAATGAGATTTGTGGAAAATTATTTCCTGCTGCCTTACAAGTGAGTCTTAAGACATTCCCATTAGCTCAGTACTTTGGAGAATTGTTACTTTTTACGTAGTTTTCATAATGTATTCCTAAGAAATTGTTTTGGTGCTATGCAGTAGGTTGCATAGAAAATATTTTCTCATCAAGATTGTCTTCATAATTTTCTAATCTTTTAACATAAAGAGTTCAGCGTAATGATATTGCCTCTAGTATGTTCAACCAATAGTTATTAAGAAAACCAATTCCTTCACAAAGAAAATATCAGCCTCTTTTCAAAAAATCCTTCTGGAGTTCCCAAGCTAAATATTCTTCACTGGGAGGAGAGAAAAGAAAAGATTGCTGGGTTATACAAAGCCTTCTGAGTTCTACTTAATACTTTCTTGCACGGCAAACCTACAACTGGTTTTGACTATAATTTCTACTTATCCATCCTACTCCATTTCCCTTTCCATACTTAATGTCTTGCAAGGAGTTGTATTTTTCTTGTGGATGCAGAAATGTGCACAGCATCCTACTGCAAGATGTGCATGATAATCTATCATCATTATTACCAGTCTTTATGCAGTTATTTAGTCTACCTTTTACATAGTTCATGAAATGCTAAAAATTCAAGAGCAATCTCCTCAGGAGCTTTAATGTTGCTTTACCTGATAAAAGAATTGTAAAGTATATCCTCATCTATGAGTCTTGATGTTTTATCCTCTAAGTGTTTTGGAAAAAAATGTTGCTCATGTATTATTAATGATTCTCTTTGCTGTAAATTTTCAACCCATTGATGTTGGGCAAATGTAGTATTTTTTAATTGTGTTTTTCTTGTTGAAATATATATACTGAAATATATCACTCAAAAAATATATTAAAAACAAAAATCTGACACAAAGACCTTTTATGACACAGAAATAATCTAAACTTTTCTGTGGAGGTCTGATTTCCCAGGACCTGTCTAAGAAGGAACAGTCTGTTTATCCAAAGGTATGAATATGAAACATGTTAAACCAGGTTAGACTTCCACTCAAAAAATTTCACTCAGGATTAAATGGTTTAGATTGTTCAAAAGAAAATTAAATTTTTATAAATAAAAGCTGTTTCTGAGCACTATCAAGCAGAGGTCTAATGCAAGTTGCTCTGTGTACTTTAAATTTAAATCTTTAGTTAATTCAGTTTAGCTTTCTTGAGTGTCTCTGTGGAAACAAAGTATTAATGGAATAGCACTGCTTTGACTTCTTCATGATTAAATAAAAAGGTAAAATTAAGGAGAAAACCAGTTCTCTCTGGTTTGATCTCTTACAAGATTTACTGATTTAACAATAGAGAGTAGAGTCTCAAGCTCAATAGTATAGATTTTTCTTCAAGTTTTTATATTTTACTTTCTTGCAAAGCATGCACTGGCTGCTTCACAAAATCTAGGCATCATCTTTTTCTTCGGTAGGGTGTGCCTTTCCAATAGTCACTGCTGCTAGTCAAAGTTTTCAGTTTAGAAGCACCAGCAAATTATTTTGGTCACATTCAGTCTACAGTCATATCCTCTCCTCTGTCCACGCCCTGATGGTTGGTTAGTCCTACACACATCTACCCCCTCCTTTTTTCTCTTGTCTTTCTTCATTCTAGAGGATAAGGGCACATCCGAGTACCACAGCTGTCTGCTGCGTGGCTCCATTTCAACACCTCAGTCACAGCATATAACAAGTAGTAATTGACAGTATCCAGTGGAGCAGTAGTTTTCTTCACATGGCACTTCATACCTATACTACTGCCTTCATTTCAAACAATGTTCTTCCTGCTTTTCACATGCATGGCTACGGGAATGTCATGGCTAGAAAACTTGAACGTTATACTTTGCATATGTTGCTGTTCTTTTAAGACAGTGGCATAGCACAGGTTATGAGTTTCAAGGCATTACCAGTTCCTGTATGTGTATAACCATCTGAAGATACGGTTTAATTAACCCTTACTGTCATACATCTTCTTCCTACTGTTGCATAACTGTAGTATGCTGCATTATAACTTCGCTCACCCTCATCAACTTTCTGAAGAAGGGACTAGCTACCAGTCAGTAAGGCACTCCATCATGCAAGGTTGCCATCACTGATCTTTAAGGAAATGTTTAGCTTTCACTAATATTCTCTGGTTTCTTCTTTTAGGAGAAGAAATTTAACTCTTTTTTTCCCTTCCACCTTGCAACCTCTCCACAGTATCATCCAGAATATATTACAGCTTCTGCTGGCAGCCAATGTAGACTCTCCTAAATTTGGCATGCTGATGAATTATGTTACACAAAGTCTATCTGATTTCATGACTGCAAGAGCCATTATAATCTTAACAATCACAGAGAGATTATGCCTGGAAGTGTGAGCAACAGGCGTGTTTGGACATGGTATGGTTTCAACGAACCTAGTAAAAAAGAAAAAAAAAAAAAGACTTCTTGATTTAGTTGCAGATTAAAAACTTCACAATGTGCTATTTGTTTCAGTATGGACTCAGGAGCTCTCCAGCAATTCATTGTGTTAGCAGTTCTTGGAAACATGAAGATGAGCTCTTTTCACTGTGAGTAGAAAAAGAAAGTCATAAAGATATCTATGAACAAATTGTCTTCTAAACAAATTTTGTCCTTGTGATTTAAAATGCATTTGGATCTGCTCTCCAGATGTGAAATTCAGAAGTATTTCTCCTATGTTATTAATAGCAAGCAAATGGGAGAAGACTTACTAGTTTTATCTTTGTTCAGTATCCAAAAAATTGGATAGTTGAATCAGTTTGGGCTAGAAATCAGTCTTGAAATATTGTGGTTATTTTACCAAACCAGCTAGTTTGGAGGTAAAGGTTATCAGTAATGTTTAATGGATATGTTTCAAACCATGAAAAATACTTACTTTTTATGTACTTGCACAATGATTTTATTATTTTAATATACTATTTTATATAATGTCAATCTCTGAGGTGTGCTTACACAGACTCACTGCATATTCCTTAGGAGCTTTATTACTTAATTGGCAAAAACTATTTCCAGTATTTTAAATTAATTTAAAATTTTATTTGCAAATTAATTTTCTGATATTTTAAGTTGAACAGAATTACTTAAAACAGTGTATACTCCATGTCAAATTTAATTTTTAGTAATAAACTGCACAAAATATCTTCACTTGTCATGAAATGCATAAATAGTAATGAAGTCCGTTTGAAACAGTCTGTATTTACTCTGCAGTAATGAGAAATTATATTCAGGATACTGACAGACTCTGTCATTCCAGAATTTATTTTGGAAAATATTTGCCATTTTGCTGAATATTGTATGTAGATTAGCCCAAATTGATATATTAACTGATACTATGTTATAGTTATACCAATCCAATCCTCATTTGGGTGACTCATTAATGACAGCACAGAGCAAGAAAGTAATTCTGATGAAAAAAAATTATGCCTCTAAATGTACAGTGTGATACACATTTACAAAGAAAACATTTTTTAAAAATTTCAGAACTTTTTAATATAAAATGTTTATCTTCTAAGTATTAGTAAAGTGCCTAAGAGTGTAACTCTCAGACAATAATCTTGTACAGCAATTGTTGAAGAATAACATACTAATTTTGTTGAGATTATAAAACAAATCACTTCCAAACAATACAGTGAGGACAAAGAGGAAACTGAAAATCTTTCCAGTGTTGACATTTCTGGCCATATGTTTCTGTGACATCATCAGATTTGAATAGAATAGAATAGAATAGAATAGAATAGAATAGCATAGAATAGAATAGCATAGAATTAGAATAGAATAGAATAGAATAGAATAGAATAGAATAGAATAGAATAGAATAGAATAGATCTGTTGGAAGAGATGTACAGTGGCCATCTAGTCCAACTGCCTGACCAATTCAGGGCTGACCAAAGTTAAAGCCTGTTATTAAGGGTAAACATGGACAGGCTTGGGACATCGGCCACCTCTCTAGGAAGCCTGTTCCAGTGTTTGACCACTCTGTCAATAAAGAAATGCTTCTTCATGTCCATTCTAAACCTCCAGTGGCACATCTATGAACCATTCCCATGTGTCCTATTGCTGCATCCCAGGGATAAGAGACCAGCACCTCCCTCCCCACTCCCTCGCCTCAGGAAGCTGTAGAGAGCAATGAGGTCACCCCTCACCCTCCTTGTCTCCAAACTAGACAGGCCCAGAGACCTCAGCCATTCCTCACAGGATGTGCTGTTCAGTCCTGCCACCAGCTTTGTTGCCCTCCTCCTCTGGATGCATCCAAGGACCTTCACATCCTCCTTGAATGGTGGGTCCAGAACTGCACACAGCACTCAAGGTGAGGCAGTGGGACAATCCCCTCTCTTGCCCAGTTGCTTGTCCTGTGTGTGATGCACCCCAGGGTGCCATTTGCCCTCTTGGCTACCAGGGCACACATTGCTGACATTGAGCCTGTTGTCATGAGAACTGGTTATTAAAATATGCAGAATATAGCAAAGCCAATTTTTAATGACAAAACCAAATATTTATTGGTAATTTTTTAGCTTGCGTAGACTTAAATCATTATTTTTAAAACATGATTTATGTAATAAAAATTTAATTTAATAAAAATTTAAAATGAAATCTCAAAATGTTTAGGTTTCAAAGAAAGAAAATGTTCTAATTTTCTAACTTTATTCCCTCTCTGTACCACGTTTTTGTTAAAACTGTTTAGGAATTTGACAAATATTCATGAATATTTCTGATCATCCAAAAACATACTTTCTGGTCAATAAACTCAGTGAATAAAATAAATCTGCTATAATAGAAAACATTTTCCCCGTATTGATCCAAAATCTGCTCTTCTGGTTTCCTTATCTCTCAGGAGTCATGACTTTGAGACAGAAGAAAATTTTGTGTTCCTTCTCCCAAGCAGTTTATATTTACAAGATCAGCATTTGTCTGAAGTGAAATCTTTGTAACAGCATTGTTTTGATCAAGACTTTTATGTGAGCATTAATCACTTCATGTTTCCATGGTAGCAAAGTGATGGTAAATCTCTAAACTATGTTATTTAAAATCCCAATGAGTGGAAAAATAAATCATTCCTACTCAAAGATATCTCACTGCTATCTCTAACTAGTTCTGCCAGAGTTTTCACCATTTTTTCCCATCTGTTGTTACTCAGATATGGTTTTAAAAACCTTCCCAGTTATTGAATTTTGACAGGTTGATAGACACTTACAAGGTAATCAGTGCAAGTTTCACTAGGATCTCTCAGCATACTGGTGCCTTTGTTTACTATTACTATTTATTTTATCCTAGAGATATGTCATGATGTTATGGTTTAATCCCAGCTGGCAACTAAACCCCACACAGCTGCTCACTTGCTCCCCCCTGGTGGGATTAGGGGACAGAATCGGAAAAGTAAAAAAGAAAACTCATGGGTTGAGATAAAGACAGTTTCATAGGAAAGGCAAAGCCATGCATGCAAGCAAAAAAAAACCAAGGAATTTATTGTCTTCCCATCAGCAGGCAGGTGTTCAGTCATTTCCAGAAAAGCAGTGCTCCATCACATGTAACAGTTACTTGGGAAGACAAACACCATCCCTCTGAAGATTTCCCCCTTCTTTCTTCTTTCCCCAGCTTTATATGCCAAGCATGATGTCATATGGTATGGAATATCCTTTTGGTCAAGTGGGGTCAGCTGTCCTGGCTGTGTGTCCTCCCTGCCTTTGGTATACACACAGTCTACTCGCTGGTGGGGTGGGGTAAGGAGCAGAAGAGGCCTTGACTCTATGTAAGCACTGCTCAGCAGGACCTAAACCATCCATGTGTTATCAACACTGTTTACAACACAAATCCAAAACAGCCCCATAACAGCTACTGTGAAGAAATATAACTCCATCCAAGCCAAAACCAAGCACACATGATCAGGAGGTTCCTGGAGTCATTAGACATCTACACCCATTTCAGTGGACTTCTGAGAAGTCACATAATGGAAAGCCTCTGATTTTTTTTTTTTAAATTAAGACTTTTTTGAAAAAAGAAAACAAAATGTTTGTATATTTTGAGGTATTTTAACAGCCATAGTTTTTAAAACCAGAATACCAGCATACAAAATGAGAAAGCTATCTAAAGAACAGAAATAACAATAAAATCATGAGTAATGAACGAGACTGTTCTCCCCAAGCTATTCAGAAACCAAGTAGTCTGGACACTCAGTGGTGTTGGCCATCCTTGCTTTGCTGATTATGAAGGAAAAGAGTCAGAAGGATTTCCTATCATAAATATGTTGCTGAAGAAAAACAAATATACAGTATTAAAACAAAGAACAGTGCATGACAATCAAATGTTAAATTAATTTACCTCTAACCTGGGACAACTGCAAAATCATGTGATTGCAACATGGAGGAGACTGAAGCCTAGGGTGATTAATAGGCCTTTGATGTGAAAATTGATTTCCTGTAGTGTGAATGCTAAAGTAAGATGAAATAGGGAAAATTTATCCTCTTGGGCAAGGTTTTGAGATTATAAAGCACTAGTAGAACATGAACAGATTTTGAGGCTGAAGCTTTGGGGTTTTAAAATGATTAACAAAATAAAAAGTTTTGCTGTTTCAATTTTATTCCTCTCCCCTCTTGTATTCATAGAAATTGCTGAACAGAGGTACTTAAGTGACTGGTTCAGAAGGCTAAACACCTGTGCAAACAAATTACCACAATCTTTAAGTAAAGTCACCCTACTCAGTCATTTCGCTGTGGGAACTGTAAGTTGTCTTGAAAATATTAATGGCCCCATCCATCTCTTTCTGTCTCTAACTCCAACATTGTAGCAGTCGTCAGGATTTGTCCCTAACAATAACAAGAGGCCATGACAGACTTTTTCTAGTTTCATTCTTCTTAGGTCTCATTCCATTATTTTGTACTTCTATGATGTAGAAAAATTCCTGCAGGGATCAGTGCCCATAACAGAACTTCAGCTGCACTGATTGATATTGCCCCCAGGGGACAAAGCTTGTGGGGACCCATGCAACACCCTTCCATAATCGTGTGGGCCCCCACAGAAACACCTGTGTCCCAAACCAATACAGCCCAGCACTTACGGTGGGAGACCCCCATGGCTGCGTCCCCAGGAATCATGGTGACAGACACTTTCCTGAGATACCGAACATGCCAGGCTGCAACCACAGCATGGGCTAGGATGTTTTCGTAAGGAGCTTCCAACCCTCATTCAGAGCAGAGCTCACCTGTAGGTTTGTTTATGGAACATTTTGCATCCGGACTTCACAGCCGTGTTCCAGGGCTGTGCACTTGCCCTTCTCCCGTATGGTCATTTCACGGCACATAGTTTTCTAGCTGTCATATTAGACTATAATGTACCACAGACTGCACAGATCATTTCACAGGTCAAAAGTCTATTGCAGGTTAAGAAACAAGTTGCTATTTTTTTAAATTTTAAGGAAAATGTTCATTTCTTCTGTTGAGTGTTAGTCATAGGTCAACAGATTTCTGTTAACCTGATGGAGACAGACTGGAGAAGTACGTTACAAACAAAGAATAAAAACAATTCGCAAGCACACAGAAACAAAGAGAAAAACAAACAAAACCCATGGCCAGCTCATCAAAGCTACAGTGCAGCTCAAACCCAAAAATTTCTGCTAGATCCCAAGGTGGGACAACTATTTAGAATCACAAAATGGTTTGGGTTGGAAGGGACCTTAAAGACCATCTAGCTTCAATCCCCCTGCCATGGGCAGGGACACCTTCCACTAGACCAGGTTGCTCAAAGCCACATCCAGCCTGGCCTTGAACACTTCCAGGGATGGGGCATCCACAGCTTCTCTGGGCAACCTGTTCCAGTGCCTCACCACCCTCTCTGGGAAGAACTTCTTCCTGCTATCTAATCTAAGCCTCCCCATTTTCAATTTAAACCAGTTACCCCTTGTCCTAGCACTACAGGCTCTTGTAAAAAGTCCTCTCCCAGCACCCTTGTAGGCCCCCTTCAGATACTGGAAAGCTGCAATGAGGTCTCCCCAGAGCCTTCTCTTCTCCAGCTGAACAAGCCCAATTCTCACAGCTTTTTTTAACAGGGGAGGTGCTCCAGCCGTCTGATTGTCTTTGTGGCCTCCTCTGGAAAAGTTCCAAGCGGTCTACATCCTTCTGATGTTGAG
>NW_010234053.1:8719-44363 GCF_000690775.1 Eurypyga helias | reverse complement strand
CCCGCTCGGCCGGGGGTGGGCCGGGCGCTGTCGTTCCAAGCCGCTGTGCGCGGGTTGGAAGGGAGCGAGGCGGTGACATCCGCGTCTTGACGCTCGGTTCCCTTGTCCCATCCCCCCCGCGGGAGGCAGATCAGAAACCAGAGTGAAACAAACGGCTTAAAGCTGCTCTCCCCTGATGTAATTCCTTTTTTTATGTGTGACACGTTTTGAATACTCCTACTCCTACTTCTTCACCTTCCCAGAGAGCAGCCCGTAGCTCCAGCTCCCGGGCTCCAGCTCAGGAGCGTTTCTGTTGGAATGTGGCTCCTCAGAGTCCTCCTCTGGCAGGAAAAGAGTGCTCTGGTTTCTTTCCTTTCTCATTATACGTTTCAACTGATGTATTGGGTAGTTTTCAGCAAATGAGTGTTCTAGCAGTTGCTCTTTGAAGGAAAGAGGCAGTCTAAGCGTGTTAGAGATCTCAAGGGGTCTGTGTCTTTACTACCAGAATGTCACAGTGTTCAGTGCTTGTTAAAGGACACATCACGACGCCTGTGGCTTAAGCACTGGGTAGTTTTGGAAGCCTGGGCTGTTCTGTTATGTCTCTCCATGCTGAATGCCTGAAGTCAGAGTGACTTGCTTCATTCTCAATTAGGAGTATTTTATTTTATAAAGTGAGGTTGATATTTTCTAAATGAAGAACGTATTTAGAAACATGCAAGTAAAAACAGTATGTTAGGGTTTTTTTAATTAATTCTTCTCAAATGGAGTTTGGAACAAAAAGTCTGTGGGAGTTTTCAGAAGGAGCTAAACTCAACGAAAGAAATGAAATGACAAAAGTAGGTTGGCAAAGTGCTAGAGGTTAACAGTCCATTTATTACTTCTGCTTTGCAAAGAGTAAATATTTGTTTTTTCGTTTCTGGTCAAATAGTTACTTGAGCATCTGGCTCACAAGAGAGGTGTGTGGGGGTTATTAATCATTAAGAAAGAGCTTGAGTTGTTTCTGCAGTGCAGTTAGTAAGCTGTCTTCCCTGTATTGGTGAGGTGTTTCTAGTAAGAAGCACCCCTTCTGCTTAAGAAAGCTTTAATGGAAGGTAGATGGGGCGATATGGGAACATCCAATAGTTATTAATATAATACTTCAAAATTAACAAGCTAGTAATAGATAG
This sequence comes from Eurypyga helias, assembly GCF_000690775.1. NCBI lineage: Eukaryota > Metazoa > Chordata > Aves > Eurypygiformes > Eurypygidae > Eurypyga > Eurypyga helias. The sequence continues at coordinate 43,218 of NW_010234053.1, read as the reverse complement.
TAATTATGAAATCCACACTTTGGAATGTTGTCTTGGATGTAGCCATTTTTCTTTGCCCTTTAGCATTTTGTGTTACCTTCAAATTAATAATTTCTTACCAGAAGTTTATATTTAATTTATGAGACAGACTTGTATTTAATATCTAACTAGGTTCAACTGCAGTGGGAGGGTGGGGGAGAATGTCAAACTCGCAGTATTTACTTTTTTTTTTTAGTAGATCTAGCAGTATCTTGAGCAACTCAAGTCAGAATATTATCAAGATGAGTTGTCTTTGATTCTAATGGTAAGAATTAATATCTTCAGAAGTTGCTTCCCAACAATTAGCTAAATTTGTTGAAGCTGTTTTTTTAAGTGCATCAAAGAAAGGTTTAGTTGATTTTAGTAATTTCTTGTGGTATTATTCTGCAGCGTGGCTTCTTCCCAGTATCACAGTAATATTTGTATACTGTCATTCTTTCCTTAACCCAAAACCAAATTGGGATTAATGAAATTTATTCTTTGTGGCGTAGATGCATGCGGTGTACGCAGTAGTGGTTCAATCTTCCCTCTTTCCCCGATGCTTTAGACTTGTGCTAATGTTGGCAAACCTGTGATGGTACAGCTTTTTATAGCAAACAGGATTATTAATTTAATTGTGGACATCCTTTGCCAGCTAACTATTAGAGACATTGCAGGTTCTTAGGCCTGGTTTTAGGTGTTGAATAATGTTTTAACTAAGACTATTAAGTGTAAAATATGATAGAGGACCTCTCAAATCTAAATAAAGTACACTAGGCATTCTTCATTGTACTATAAAAATGCCCCGTTGGTCTTGTCTGGCTTTAGTCTTGTGTATTTGGAGCTAGACTTTGAAGGGGCTTGTGCTGTTTTATTTAAAAGGCCAGTTCAGTGCCCAAGAGTGGTGTAACATTGCTTTGCATTCTTGCTCTTGCCCTTCCTCTGCTGTAACCTTCTTTGCTCCCTTTTTCTGTTTTTAGCTACTCTGCCCTACATTGGCTCTTGCCTGCATCCCTTCCACCAAATGACTATTCCAGTTGCTCCATCTATCCCTGCATGTCCTTTACCACTTTCCTTACTGTTCAGCAAGTCTGCTAATGCTTTTTCTTTCTTTGAAGCAAGGAAGAATTAGCACTGAAGTCTTGCATTTCAATTCTGGGATCTGTTACCAGCTAGAGCAGCAGACCTGTCAGCTGCAGGGAGGATTCCACCTGTCTTTCCAGCCTGGGCTGGAGCATGCTGAGATGTGAATGACTCTGGAGATAAAACTGATCTCAGCAGTGAGCCCATGTGAACAGGTGTTTACATGCTCTGAAGTAATACATAAAGCCACTAAGTAATACATAAGGCAGACATAAAGCAAAGGCATGTTTCTGAGTCTGTAGCTGCTAATATCCTATTAGGAATCAAAATAGAATATAACTTCTAATTTGAGAGGCTTCTTTTACTTTTCAGAAAGATTTTTTGAGCCCAAAATTAAAGGCTGTTATGTTATATATTAGGAGATGGCAGATTAGTATCTACTTCCTGTTTTGTTTTATTCTTGGATGTCTTCCCAGTATCTTGAAGAGATTGGCTGACCTGTCCTGGAAGTGCCTGAACAGCAGGGCTTGAACCACGGTTTTCAGCCAGGGTGTTAACACAGGCCAAAATTGCCTTAGTAGCTGAAGATGGACTGTAAACTGTATGAGTTCTAGTAAGTTGCTTTTCAGCTCTTTCTTTTAAGAGAGTCATCAACCTGCACTGTAAGTGGGGGGAGTCCACCACTGGGGCTTTTGTGTTAGCAGTCTGATTCTAGCCTTTTGAATGTGGATCGATTTTATTTTACTTTGTTTGTTTGTTTTGCTTTTATATATGTTTGAATATGTTTTAGGATACACAGTGTTGGATTTATGTCACTCTCAGTAAAACTAAGTCTTAAATTGCAAATTCTGCCTGTATTTCTTAGCAAGTAGTTCAGAGAAACAGCAGAATCTTCCTTTGTCTTTAGTGCTTTAGAGCACTAGCACCCAAAGTTTTCACACGGCATTGTTTTAGTGGAGTGGGAAGAAAATGTAATGTGTGGGTTTCCACTTCCATGGAACCTGCATTGATGGCCCAGTACCTCCCATATGCTGAGTCTTGCTCAGTGTGCCCATACTAAATGTAAGGGAGTATTAGTTACTTTGAGAATGGCTTCCGAGTTTACTTGCCTCAACTGCTTCCCTCCACTCAGTACTGGTGAGGCCACACCTGGAGTACTGTGTCCAGTTTTGGGCTACCCAGTACAGGAGAGAGATGGAGCTGCTGGAGGGAGTCCAGTTGGTGGTGGTGGGGTCACTAAGATGATTAAGACACTTCCCTCATATGAATGAAGGCTTAGAGAGCTGTGACACTTTGGCGTAGAGAAAAGAAGGTTCAGTGGGATCTCCTTGGTGTGTATAAGTACCTGAAGACATGGTGCAGAGAAGGCAAAGCCAGGTTCTTCTCCGTGGTGCCCAGTGGCAGGACAAGAAGCAGTGGGCACAAAATGAAATGGAGGAGATTCCCTCTGAACATCAGGAAATATTTCTTTGCTGTGAGGGTGACAGCACTGGCTGGTGACTGAATCTCCATTCTTTAAGGTACTCAGAAGCCATCTGGACATGGTCTTGGGCAGCTGGCTCTAGGTGGCCCTGCTTGAGCCGGAGGGATGGACAAGTCGACCTCCAGCTATCCTTCCTATGTAAGATTTTTTTAATTTGTTTAAAATTAAAATTTTTGTTTATTTTTTTACCTGATCATCTTTCACTGTGGATAAGTCTTTCTTACAGGGCCTGGGATTCCTGGAGGCAGGTCTTACCAGTAAAGAAGGCTTAGAGTACAGAAGTGTTTTTCCTGTGTCCTTTGTAACCAAGTCCCCTGCCCTGTTCAGCAGCAAGCTCACACCTGCCTAGTCTTATATTCTTTTACCTGCTGATGCACCTCTAGAAGCCATTGTTACTGTCTTGTACTTCATGTCCCTTGTTGACTGCAACTGGACTTTGGCTTTCCTAACCCTGTCCCTGAATGCTCAGACAGTGTCTTGCCTCCTCCTGGGTCACCTATCTCTGCTTCCACATCTTCTGTTTTGAGTTTTGTTGGAAGCATCTTGTTCATTCATGCCAGCCTCCTGGCATCTTTGCTTAACATCCTGCCCATAGGGATGGGCCATTCCTGGGCTTGGGGGGAGCGATTATCGAAAGTATCACCTCTTTACAGTTCTTAAAAATGATGGAGTAGTAGCACAATGGCTTTCTCTCCATTTTTAACTGCATGCTCTTAGAAGAGGGGAAAGTAGCATGCCACTAGAGCATATTTTGTGAAACCAAGAACAGATGCCCAAGTTCTCCTCTTGTGTCAAATCTCTGGTTCTGAGAAGCTATGTAAGATTTGTTGGAGCATTTGAGGCTACTTTTTTTATATATAAATGCAGCAGACTGATTTATCATTTTGAGAAGTTGTGTCTAAAGATGTGTTCTGTTTAGGCATATGGATGATTTTTGTTACATTTTTAATACCTGAATAGATAGCATTTCAGTGTTTGTCAAAATGGTTCTGATTTACTGCTTTGATAGACACTACACCTTATTCTGTTTTAAAATTGGTTTTGAGACTTTCACAGGGATGTAATGAATTGTTACCAATACGCAACGACAGCCATTGACTGTTGGTGGAATGGAATAGAGGTTGATAACAATGTTCAAAGTTGAGTTTCCCAATTATTAAAAACCATGAATAAATGATAAAATGTTCAGATCTTCCAGTCTTTGGTGCCCTGTACCTATTTACAGCTTAGTTTACTGAGTTCTACCAATTGAACCCTAGATACAAAAATATTTCTCCAAGGCATCTGCATAGGTTGTTTTTTTAACACGTTACGAGGAAAAAAGCTACACTTTTAGGTGGATCTAAAAGCCTGTGAGCAATTTGTGGAGTTTGGTTTGGTTTTTTTTTTTACATCAACAAAACTGACTTTTCAAAATAGGCCGACAGCCTTCTGAGTCAATGCTCCATTGCCTGGTACAGACTGTGGCACCTGGGTGGTCTCTGAGCCTCCAGGTGGCATGGCTAGAGCTGCTGGGATTTGGGAACTGTAGAACTCCACTGCTAACCTCTCTAAGCCAGCAGCGCTTCTGTAACCATTACTGCTCACTGTGGAGGGTAGCACTGCCTGGGTTAGGATATTCCTGGTATGTCTTAATGTTTGAAGGCTGTTGTGTATGTATCTATGATTTCGCAACTGGATAATCGTTTCTTTGGAAGCCGCTTTCTCCAAGTAAAGTGGGAATCAGCAGGAAGCTGAGTTGTGTGTGGATGAATTTCTTCCCTTGAGGAACTTTGCTTGCTGGAATAGTATTTTTAGACTTGCAGAAAGCAGCAAGGGTTGGCTAGCGAAGAAGGAAAAATGGCTGTCTACTTTGGATGACCAGCAACAACGTTTAATCTTCAACTTTGCCAAGGAGAGTTGCATTGATAGCATATTAATATATTAACTCTTCTTAAAATAGAGAAGCATCCAGTCCCTCTGGAGTATGCTGCACCTGATTCTGTCAGTCAGGAGCAAGTAAAATGGATGTCAGACCAATTTGAGGGGCTTTGTGTGCTGATACAGCGAAGAAGCTGATATAGCTGTAAAGCTTAGGGTTGCAGAAAATGACTGTTGGGTTTTCATGTGTCTGTCAGATTCAGACTGGTATCTGTTCTCTGCCCCTTTTTCTAAAAGTCAGCATTTAAGCAGTTATTTCTCACTTTGTTCCCAACTGATGCTTGGGAATAATAGTAAGCTCTATAAGGGTTCGTGAAATTACAATTTGTGCATTTTTCAATGCTCTGTTAAGAAATAGAATTCCTGCTTTCAAGACAATGACAGATAATTTTGTGGTTTCCTTCTCTCACTGTAGGATGCTTGGCTTGTACGGCCTGTTTCTCTGGCTTATTAAGTCTTTGAATCGATGCCTGAATTTAAAAAAAAAAAAAAATGTCCCAGTTGCACTTGGAGTTTGGGCTTTTAGAATACTAAAATGAACCTATAGGCTAATGCGGTAACTGCTTGCTTTGTTTTGTGGTGTCTTGCGGCTGGTCTCTGCAGGTGGCTTGGAGGTATGGCACAGAGCTTCATATAATGATATAAACAGCTAAAAACTTGCAAACTCGAGTAAACAAAGATTGTAGTCTTAAAGGTACAGCATATGCCTGCTTTGAAGGTGGAAAGTTAGTGTAGTGATGCTGCTTTAATTTGTTTTACTGGGGTTTTACTGTTGTCCTTGAAGAAAGCAAAATTCTGTGCTACTTTGAGGAACTCTAGCTCTGTAAGGATTATCTGTTCCAGAAAATTCTCAGAAATGCCAGATCAGGTTAATAACAAAAAGCTGGTTTGAGCACATTTCTGCAGACTTCTACCCTGACAGTATGCGACACGTTGGCCTAAGGCACGGAGCATGAGCAGTCTAGTTTTGGAAAATACTGCTGTTCCCAGAATGCAGTTTTCTCTGGTGGATAGAGATTTACCAATATCACCTGCAGCAAGATGTCAAGAGCAGCTTCTCTGTGATAATAGTCACAGTGGTTGTATTCAGTTCTGTCCTATGTGTTCTGTAAGGAAGAATTGGTCAGAGTGGAAGTTGTATCCCTCTGTATCTAGAAATTTGCCAGACTAATAGATGATGGTTCTATTTGTGGATGTGGAAACTGCTACAAGAATGGGAAGCAGAATATTAACAGCACCAGCCACTTTTGTCAGGAATCATTCTGCTGCTTTTTTCTCTTGTTCTTGAGATTATGTTAGTAGGAACAATTTTGCATTCTAGGCTGATGGATATAAATTTTATCTTGCAAGTGTTTCACATGTGGCTTGCTTGTTAATGGCACATCCAGGTTCATGGTCCTTTACCAAAGAAAAACCAGCAGTATTCCTGGTGAAGAGGACATGGCTGTAGCTGTGGCAGCAGGTCTAAGGTGAGATTGAAAGGTGCTGGATCTCCAGAGGGCTGGGACTGTTGAAAGTCCAAACCGTTGGAATCTGAGGGAAGTGGGTTATCTACACTGGCTGTGCAGGAGTGAGATAGCCCCAGGAAAATAGGCAAGTAGTTGGAAGTAAGAACACTGAAGTCTGTTTGGAGAGGTCAGAGGCAAGAGATACCCAGGCTTCCTGGGGGCTCATAGAGGGACTATGCTCCTTATCTGGACACTTTGGAATGTTGCTTGTAGGGTCTGGTCAGCTCTACGTTGGGGTTTGGTGCATGGCCTGCCTGGGGGTCAGAGGGATAGGTTGGTGACATGGCTAGGGGTTCTCACTGAAATAAGGCAGGGTAGGAAAACTGTTAACAGTGCATTAATATATTTGGGGCAGTTACCTTGTGAAAAGATGCTGTTTAATCATTCTCCCTTAATACAGAGAAGAGGAGGGCTGTGTTCAGAAAGCAGTGTGGCCTTCCTGATGTGCTGTGGGACTAGAGGGGCCAATACATTCACTCTCATGCATGGGCTACAATAAATGTTAAACATTTCTGCTTTGGTCTGTTTTGCCACCTGCAAATATATTAAAAATAAAATACTGTTACCAAGCAGTTCTACCATAATTATTCTGAATTGTGAGGATTAAAATTCCGAGAAGCTGATTGGCAGTTTAGTGCCTCGTGGTCTGTATGCATTTTGGTTAGTACTTTATCAAACTTCTGAAAGCTCAGGGGTGAAGCCAAGTAATACTTAATATTGCTGCATCTTTCTTGTTCCTGACAGCCTAGTAAATGCCAAAGTTAAAAACTTTCTTATTTCAAATCACTGCAGTGTCACTGGTTTGAGTAAACATGGAGGAGACTCCTAAGGGCTCAAGTTGCCAACTATGAATGCCAGAAGCTAAAAAGGGGCTTGGAGGAACATGCTTCCTCATATTCGAGCTCATAAAAAGATCTGAAAAGCCTTGCCAGTATTTTGCCCGAAACTTCTAGTTGCACTTTCTAGAATAGTCACCATTTTAATCACTAGATTGGGAGTGGGCTTAAGGCAAGTGGGTTTGGAAGGCTTTCCAACTGTTGTTAAGCCCTCAATTACATCACTTATCAGGCATTCATAGCAGAAGCTGCTTAATTTTTTTTTTTTTATAATGTGCATAGCACTCAAATGTTGTCAGAAGTTCCTTTCCAAACTGTCAAAAATGGTATTCTTTTGGGATTTAGAAATGCTGAGTGCTTGGTCTGTCATGGGTGGCTCCCAAGGACATCAATATTACAGTATCTTGAAGTGTAATCATAACTGGGCTTGAGGACTCTGATCTCTTCAGTGAGAGTTCCCCAGTAAAAAAACCCCACCTGCTACAGGGCAGGTCTGTAATAATTTTATTGGGAAAACTTTTCCTTTGAGCTAATACGAAATGCTCTGGAGGTGCTTTTCTTATCACCTGCACTGCAGTAAATCTGTGCACTGCTGCAGTGTATATGTTGGCAACCATTGCGTGACCTTACTATATAACGACGAGCTTAGTTTTCCTCAAACTTCACATGGGTACATGTGGAATGAATGATAGTAATGCTGACTCATTATTTCCAGGAATGACCAGTGATATTTTTCTATATGCATCTAGTTGGTGTTACTGCACCCCCAGCAGAAAGGCAGGCAGGTGTACACTACCTGGGTGGGAAGAAGTGCAGCACGCTCTCACCGAGGTGGAGTGCCACTCCAAGCTCTTTTCTTTTCTTCCCTGCTACCATGAACTTTGTCTTCTTTCTACACGAGCTGCATGGTGTCTTTCAGAATTGCACAGAGTACACAACATTAAATAGCAAGCATATTACCTGGCGTAGGTATTCCCACATGCCCTAGAAAGGTTAAGAAAAGACACACAAATACCCACTGGAATTCCGTTACCTTTTCCTTGTACATGCCAGTTTGTGCTGTGGTTCCTGGCCTCAGCCTGGAAGTCCTTGGCATTAGTTATGCGTCGAATACACTTGTGTACCATTCGGCTGTGTTTTGGTCTGCGTGGTCCAATAGCGATCCTAAACACTGCTGGTCAGTGTGAAGTGCCAGCAGTACCACCTCTGAGCACACCCTTGAGGGAGTTTGTGCTGTGGGCCGGAGCTCAGTGGAACAGCTGTGCTTCACTCCTAGCTAGAGAAAAATACAGCAGTTATATTAAAACTGCTTAGAATCTCTTTTGTAAGGACAGGGTATTCCAGGAAACAACACAAAACTGTAGCTGAATTCAGATATTTATAACTTCAAGCACAATTTAATTGTGCACACTGGGTAGTGTCAATTTGGTGTCCAAATATAGGTCCTTAAGCATTTTTTTTGTTCCAGCAGTGGTATTGAAACTTTCAGCCAATTTAAGTTGTCACAAGACATGAATGAGGGCAAGAATTGCATATAGCGAGGCGCACATAGCATAGAACAGGACTTAAAGCTTGTAGAAACTTGTTTTCTGCTGTGGGTATTGTCTTTCTTTCCTCCTTTTTGTCAGAAATATTTGTGAGATGGTTTCTGTCTCTTTGTGTAAGTACTGCAAAGACTGTGTGGATAGGAAGCCCTTTTGAATGAAAGGGATGTGGTGCACCTGATGTACAGTCACATCTGTATCACCTTCCTGCTTCAAGGGGAAACTTCAACATGTGGATTAGCTACATGAGCAGGACCCAGGGACTGTGGTAATCACTTTTACAGGGTCTCCTGCCTCTGCTGTGATTGGAGATGTGGATTGTCAGTATGATGGCCCTACATGATTATCTGATTGGAAAGGAGCAGCCCAGCAGGCAATAGTAAATCATATTGGAGTTGCAATAAGTGTAGAAAGCGGAGGGTAGGCAAAGGTGTTAAGGCAAAAAATAAACAGAACTGATAGGAGAATTTTTCAGTGCATAGAAATAATTGTGAGCCCAATTGCTACTAGGTTGCTCGAGGGCATTCCACTTAGGTGGAATTATCGTTGCAATTAAACAGTAGTCCTTGGCATTAAGCATATTCAGCTTTAAACTCTTCCTTGGAGACAGTCCAGTTAATTGGAATATATGTTATTGCCTAGTTTTGTATTATTTATGCCATTGACTATAATGCAATTAAAAAGGGACTTAAAAAAAAATCTATGCAGTTATATCCAATAAATTTTTTGGCTGTTCATCCAGGGTCAGTTTCTTCTGCTCTAGCTGTTATGTTATAGATAGTGATATATAGCCAATATGCATCCAAACTTTCCTGTGGATCCTAGAGAATTTCCATACAAAGTATGTATCTGATACTACACACACACTTTTGCTTTTTAAGTAACACATGGAGGAATGAGTTAACTTGTTAGAAATTCTTCCACTCCTTTACAGAGGTGCTGCTTTTTTTTGGTCGTTAAAATTATGATGATTCCTAGTGACTAAGAAGCAGTTTCAGTGAGGGCTGTCCCATGTGAAATGTACATTTTGGGTTAAGAAACCAATCCCCATTGAAATGATGTGTGCTTAGATACCATCGTCCTCAAGTTTTTAATTATATGCAGGGCTTTGTCAGAATTTCAAACCATGTCAGCTGCCTCGAATGGGGACCTAACTTCTGCTCTTAGTTACTCACCTTGCAACAATGTAATAAGTGCTGCAATTTTGTTGTACCTCTATTTACATAGTATTTCTGAATTTTAACTCTTACTCATGCCTTCATAGTGATCAGCAGTGACTGATTCCCTTACTGTTGCCACTTAATCTGTCTCTAAGTGAAATACAGGAAATGGGGATAAAAATGTCCTAGTTATTGATCACATAAGTCATCGGTGATAAGGTTTACATAAAGGAGTTCTAGTGACTATCCTGTGTTTACCCTGTGAAGTAAGTACGCTGAACATGCTAACATGGTTCAGGGAGTGAGTGAAATGACACACTAAAGTGATTTTGAGTATTGCTGGTACGTTGCAGTGGGAAGTAGAACAGGCCATGTTAAGCCATCACTGGGGCTATTTTGGAAACATATGGAATTTTTGGATCTTTACAAATCAGATCAAGTACAGGCAAAGGTAGCACATCATTACTAGTTCATGTCTTAGCATATGAACATTTGAAATGAACCATTCTATATCATATGTTATTTCCTGTTGTATGTGTACAGGATAATAAGTAAAACTAAAGTAACTTTATAGCTGTAAGTCTTGCAGAGCTATGACATACTGGATAATAAAGATTTAGGGCAGTATTAACATTTCTGTATTTATGGTTTCATTGTTTGGGAGAATTTTCTTATGTGAGCATTGGGAGGGTAGCCCTTGACAACAACTAGTTTCATTCCTTTTGTGGACCAAACCTTTTTCAAGTTTCTTGTGTACATTGAGCAGGTTGATTTTGGGATTACTCAGTCATAGCAAATAGCTCTTCCAGCATAAAACATGTAAGCAGTGTTCTCACAAACGATCAAAATGCATTTTACATCTTGTGTTTATTGAAACGCAAGTCAATCATGCGACTGTCTTATGCCTTAGTAAACAGCCTGGCTGTAGAATTATGTACAAGCAGGATCTTGTAGAAAAACAGATGCTTTGTATGAACTGGATTTTTCTGAGTAAGTATGAAAGCAAAAATGTTATCTCACAATGTTTTTTGATGTACTTAGTTGACATTAACTGTTTTTTAAAGTAGTGACAAATGCGTATACTGTAACTGTACTCAGGCCCATCCTGTAGGAAAAGAAATAAAGCATTGATTTGGAAGCATTAAGAATATATGCCTAGATTCTAGTGGGTTTTTCTGCCAGTCAGTTCTTTTGATTAATGAAAACTGGGGAGATGTTTTCAGTGTCAGTATTTTTTATCCTTTGGTTGTTTTTATTCCTTCAGTGCTTAACCATTTATTCTTAATCATTTAGTTTAGATGATTGCACTTTCAATAAATATGATACTGTACTTGCTTTAAGGAACAGGGAAGCTTACAACCACTGGATTGGTAGAGTATTTGAAGAAAGTAGATGTTTGGGAGAAGCAAGTAGCCCAGACGGTGGAGACAGAGGTGCAAGTACCTACCTCCTGAGGGGATAAAATCTATCTGCTAACTGATTGTGAAAGAAGAGAAAAGATGTGGAGAGGAAATTCTGAATCAAAACCCATGAGACTTGCAGACAGCTTATCTTGGGGAGACTGTTCTTGTTAAGAAGCAATGGGGACAACCTATTTCACTTGGTTTACCTGTGAGAGGAAATGTGCAGGGTCCCATTACAAATGGGTCATGTGACTAAACCAGGTCTTTGAAAGAAAAATGAGATAGAAATTCTGTATGAAGTAGGAGATGCTGACCTGAGTAATTTCACAACCTCATGAAGAAAGGAAGCTTGCTGTATTGTACCTTGGGCTGCAAGAAGCTGGATGAACATACTGGAGAAAAATCCCACTGCCATGCTTTTCCTGTAGCGCTCTATGTACCTGCTCTTATGTGCTGTCACTGTTACTTATCTGCTGGTAAAAGACAAGGTGGAACAAGATGATCTTTAAGGTCCCTTCCAACCCAAACCATTCTCTGATTCTGTGATAAGATACAGGAGACTAAGAAGACAACTAAGATGAGAATGAAAACTGTGGACTTTAAAAAGAAGCCGAGCAGAGCAATTTCTGTTCTCACTATTCCTCCAGGATATGGATGCTGCTTAGTGCTGTTCTTTAGAGATGGAAAGATACTTAGGGGATGTGGTAAGTCTTTCTTAATGAAGATTGAGGAAGAAGCCCTATGACTTCATGGGTCTTGGATCTGGGGAGCAGACACTAGAAAAGAGGGGAGTGTTTGCCAGGATCTCCCCCTTATTGCAGAGCAGGTGTATCTGGAGCTGTGGGCTACAGCTGGAGATGACATTCTTGATTTCATGATCAGATGAAAAATCTAAGCATGCCAGTCCTTATATTTTATATAGGATAAAATTTATTTTCTTAACTAGCAGGAAGGAACTGCATCTGAGGGGTGCAAGTTGTTCTGGGAGAGCAGAAAAACCTAGGGCACTCTGTATTAGTTTGGGCTCGTTCAGAGTACAGCATCCGGCCACAAGGAGCAAGTGTATCAAAGCTAGTTCTTAAAGAAGGAAATAGTGTGGGTCATGGCTGAGGGATTTCTTGGAAAACATACACTTATGTGGTATTTTAAGTGGAATGCAATACTGTGGAAACAGTATGGCCTTTTCTATCATTAATTTTATTAGTGCTTTCTGTAGGTCATTTTTGTCAGCATTGTCATCAGTGTTATGGCAGTACTTCAGAAACTTGATTTAAAAAAAAAGGTTCCATGTTATAAGCCCTCTAGAATTACAGGAGGTCTCACTTCCAAAAGTGCTTACAACTTAAATAGAAAGTACACAAACACAGTGAACTGCAATGATGTTGTACTTAGTAGAGCTTTTGGGGCAAGTTTATATAAGAAATGGAAGAAAAAGGAAAGGGTGGTGGTGGGAGAGGAGAATTAATAGCAAGAAGAGAGACCTCATTGCTCTGTACAGCTACTTGAAAGGGGGCTGTAGGGTGGCTGGTGCTGGTCTGTTCTCCCAGGTAACTGATGATAGGACAAGAGGAAATGGCCTCAAGTTGTGTCAAGGGAGGTTTAGATTGGATATTAGGAAAAACTTCATTACGGAAGGAGTGGTCAGGCATTGGAACAGGCTGCCCAGGGAGGTGGTGGGGTCACCATCCCTGGAGGTGTTCAAGGAACATGTAGACGTGGTGCTTGAGGCCATGGTCTAGTGGGTATGGTAGTGTTGGGTTGAGGGTTGGACTGGATGATCTTACAGGTCTTTTCCAACCTTAGCGATTCTGCGAAGAGAACAGGTGGAATACAGCAAAGGTGAGAAATTGAGAGCTGGGGGAAAGGGATTGAATCAGTAACTAATTAGTCATTTATTTAGTGGGAACATGTAGGTTAATATCTTAGGAGGGATGAGAATGTTTAATGTGGTTTCCAAGTGACATGTAGGTGGTTTTCACAAGCAAACATAGTCTTCATTGTAAATGTATAAGCTGAATTTTTCTTAAAGATCACAGATCTCTTCCTCCACCCACACTGTTCTTACACTTCTAGATTTCATGCTTTCTATTTGCTATAAACTGTATTTATCTTTTTACCCACAGTCATAAGATTCAAGTTTAGTAGAAAAAACAACTTGATCAGTGGAAGCAAAAGATCACATTCCTTGTAAACCTGGTCATATCAAGTGTAAAATTGTGTTCTCCTTACATACAGATTGGAGAACTCCTGTCAATCACCCACAAGCATTAAGCTTGTCCCTGAAGACTCTGGCTGCTCAACATATGTTGATGCAAGAGATGATACACTTCCCTCTCTGAAGTAGAGGGGAAAATTACTTAGTCTAGGCAATCAAACTAGAAAAAAAAAAATTGCAAGCCTGGTTTGCGTGCATCCTACTCATCTGTCCTCCCTCTCAGTGCAGCCAAGAAACATATCCCACAGCCACCTACTATGCTCACCTCTCCATGCTCTTTGCATGGCTTGAATTCCCTCGTCTTCTCCTTGTCTGCCCTTGTCGACCTGTATCTGTCCTTCCAATACAACTTCTAGATCTGCCCCCCTCACCTTCTGTGCTAGTACATGCCAAGATGATGCGTGGGGTGGGAACTATTATGTAATGAGAACATAATGTAATTAGCATCTACAAGTATCTGAATTAAAGAAGGTAGTGTTAAGATTCTGCATTGCAAATACGCTGAGTCCTTGAAGCAAAGTTAAACTTGAACGGATGACTTGCTGTGGGAATTCCTAACTTGGCTATTAGTGTAAAAGCTCAACGAGTTTTTGAGTAGCTGGTTTACTATGCTGTGAAGTAGAAGGTTATAGCTGAAGCAAATAAGGCTCATAGGGGCGAGTCAGTTCTGCCTGCTTCATGCATCAACTTCTTGGGTGTTTCAAATCAAATTTGACAGGCTGAGAGGACTCCAACCTAAGTTGGTCAGCTTGCTAGAGGAAAAGCTGTGCTGAGAATAGTTTATCTGCTTGGCCTGTTTGTCAGTCAACGTGTGTGCTGATGCTTTAGCCCAGCACGCGCATTTATATCAAAACCCACAAAAGCAGATGCTGCCTGGCTAGTAAGGTCACGTGGGGAGGGAACTGAAAGCAATAGGGAGTCCCGGAGGAGATGAGGAGGGTAACCGCTAGCACTGCTTGGGTTCTGGGACCGTTGTAAGAAAGGGAGATGCACATCCAGAAGAAATAGGCTTCATATATTCTGCATCATGTAGGTTAAATTCTTTAAAAATAACACAGTTCAATACTTAAAAATTAATGTGGTGTTTGCTTAGCACAAGGATTATTTTCAGTTTTCTAACAAGTGCTGTGAGCTTGTTTTTTTTATGCAATGAGCGAGAGGTGGGTATCTTTATAGTGCCTTATGATAGATTTACACACACACACACCCCCCAAACTTAACTGCAGCTCTACATAGTGCTGCAATAAACTTCTTGGTAACCATGAGAAAGTGGAAAGATGTGGAGGAGGGGGGGTTGTTAGTGATTAAATGGATTATTTTTTTTTAAGTATTGTTTGGGAAGATCCATATTTTATCATCCAAGCATGACATTGATTCCGGAAGAAAATGTGGTCCTGTGATGTGGTTAAGTTCTGCAATACCATAAGTATTAGCTTTCTTAAATAGAATGTTTAAACAGGCATAGTTTTTCAAACAACAAACCAAAAAATCAAACCCAAACATGCACTTGGTGGCAGTTCTTTAGTTCTCTTGGGATTTTTCGACAGACTTCTCACTGATACCTTCTAAAACTGTTAGGTGGACATGCTCACTTTTTAAAGCTGTGAGTCAAGAGGGGAATGTTTTACAGCTCACCAAAATATTATTTGTGCGTGATGTGGCAACAGGTTCAAAGTCTGACACAACTGCTCTTTGATAGCAGTATTAGAGGGAGGAGGAGATGGATCATTTACACCCCTCACTACCAGTTTTGGCATGATTCTTTTTGCCAAGCCACCTGATACACTATATTTGGAAATGTGGCTGTTGTGTGTTACCAAGCTTATTCATCATTGCTGTCAGCATACTCTCTCTTTGCAGAAAGCTTTCGGGAATTTTCAGCAGTGCTCACTTGAAAGGAAACATGGCACAGTACTTAAGAAATATTCACCAGAAGACAACGAGAAAAGCGAACTTGGGGGGGGTGGGGGGAAGCTTAAGCCACTTTTCCAATGAAATATGTACTGCTCTGACTTCAGATATTTATCAACTCTGCAATTCATCTCAGTCCTAAAGGATTTTTTGTTGTTTTTCTCTGTATGTCATGCAGCTATATTTTATATTGCTTCTGCTGTTGTCGTGCATATACTGGCAAACAGCTTGTCCTTTCATTGCTGTGTTGAGAAGCAGGCTCCTACTTAATTTCTTTCTAAACAACCATTCTAGTCACTTGCAAAAAAAAAAAAAGCTTCATATGTGAAATTCATTTCAAATTAAAAA
This sequence comes from Eurypyga helias, assembly GCF_000690775.1. Classification (NCBI taxonomy): domain Eukaryota; kingdom Metazoa; phylum Chordata; class Aves; order Eurypygiformes; family Eurypygidae; genus Eurypyga; species Eurypyga helias. The sequence goes on along the minus strand of NW_010234053.1, from coordinate 27,810 downwards.
AATACTGTTTTTTCTGAAGTTACAAATCTCTCTGGAATTTCAGGGATCTAACTCTAAAATCTGTTTCATGAACTGTAATTTTATTAATGTAACGCTAATTACAAAAAGTAGTTTCACAAAGGAACCACACTTGCTTTCTCCACACTGGGCCTCATGTTACCAGTATAACTCATCCCTTTCTGGTTAAATACGGAAGAGAGCATTGCTCAACTAAATTGGCTTTTGCCAAGTGTGAGATCTGATTATATGTTGTGTGGTAGTTTTCAGAGTTTTTGAAGAAGTTTCATAATCTATTTTTACATTATATAAAATATATTATGTGCTTTTTTTAATACAAGGCTGTTCCGCTAAATTGGCATTTGGAATATGTTTTCTGGACAACCATGTATAGCGGCAATTCCTTTCAAATTACAGCTTTTACTAAACAATACATCTGCCACATGCAATAGATTTTAAGTAGTTCTGTTTCGTGTAACTGAGCAGTGAGTGGAGATAAGTAATGTAGGAAGTAGAGACCTATTTTTCTGATTGGGAATTAGATAAAAAAGTACAGTTTTGATTAAGATATATGATTCCTTAAAAGGAAATAGTTCTGTAACAAGATGTCTCAAGATATCGGTCTGCTGGTTATGCTTTTTTGTGCTAGTAGACTTGCTGATTTAATCATGCATGCAAAATACTTTCTCTATAGAAATCCTGATGACAAAAAAGCAATGGTTTACACAAGACGTGTGCATCAGAGAGCGAAGATATTTACAGAGCTTGTTTCATGTTCATATACTGATAGCAGCCTACTGAAAAAATGAATTTCTGATTTCAGTGACGTCAATCTAACGAGTTGTGTTCACCAAACTTTTTTCCTATGATATCTTGCTACATGCTATCTGAGCGGTAGGAACTGAGAAAGGTGAGGTATTAGCCTTGAATTTCTTACTTGTGTAGAGCAGATTTCATCTAGAGATTATTTTTTTGTCCGTAAACCAATATTCACCTACGATAGCAATGCAAATAATTAGCGTTCAATTTTCAATTTGTCATATTTGGGAAGGTGAAATTCACATACACTAAAATGAACTTCATTTTTAGACATAACTCTTGGCAATGCTTTCAGTGTAAAGATAGGTTCTCGCTACTAAATGTTTCATATGGGGAAAAATTTAAAATGTAGTGCTGTGTACCATATTCATACAGCTACATGCATTGGTCTATTGCTGTTCTGATCGCATTGGTAGCACTTTTCACGTCTTCGTGTGTAATATGTGCACAGTTGTCTTTGGGTTTTTTCTTCTCATAAAATTTACAAGTAGATGTTTATATTCCAAGCTGATTCTTCCTTCAAATACAACTTAGAAGAAAAAAAAAAAAACAACACACAACTGACAGTATTTTGTGTGTATGGAGCACTTATTTGGACTGCTTTTCCTCAATTTATTGATTGATAAATGTACTTTGCTATTAGAAATGAGAAACAAAAATCCTTCTAAATTTCAGTTGTTTATATTGTTAATTCAGTTGTAATATTTATGAGCATCTTGATTGATATAAATGATATGTCATCATAATTTATAACTTGTAATGTGGAATATACTGTGTGAGTGCTTCAAGTTCACTCCTCACTTCTCTACCTCCTTCCCTCGAGCAGCGCAGGGGGACCAGGAATGGGGGTTGTGGTCAGTTGTCTTTGCCACTACTTCCTCCTCAGGGGAGGATCCTCACACTCTGCCCCTGCTCCAGTGTGGGTCCCTTCCACAGGGTGCAGTCCCTCAGGAGCAGCCTGCTCCAGCCTGGGTCACCCCGGGGTCACAAGTCCTGCCAGCAAACCTGCTCCAGCCTGGGCTCCTCTCTACATGGGCCACAGCTCCTCCCAGGAGCCTGCTCCAGCACGTCACAGCCTCCTTTGGGCATCCCCCGCTCTGGTGTGGAGTCCTTCCCAGGCTGCAGGTGGGTCTCTGCTCCCCTGTGACCCTCCATGGCTGCAGGGCACAGCCGGTCTCACCATGGGCTGCACCACGGGCTGCCGGGTATCTCTGCTCAGCGCACGTCCTCCTCCCTTTTCTTTGCTGACCTTGGTGTCTGCCTTGTTGTCTCTATTGCATCCCACTCCTCTCTCTGCTGCAGGTTTTTTTAGCAATGTTTTTTTTACCCTCTTAAATACATTATTCTGGATGTGCTACCACCATCAGTGATGGGTTTGGCCTTGGCCAATGGCAGATCTGGCTTGGAGCTGGGGAAGCTTCTAGCAGCTTCTTAGAGGAGTCATCCGTGCAGTGCCCGTGCTACCAGAACCCCTCCACATAACCCAATGCATTATCAGTCAGCACAGAACAGCATCGTTCTTGGCCTGAAGATTTTGGACTCTGTCCCCAAACGTGCTGTTGGCTCCATTACAGATGCATCTGACATTTCAGACCCCTCTGTTCTTAAGAGAAAGCCGATATAGCAGGTTGGCGTATGGAAGAGGAGAACACTCAAGTGTTTGAACATCATAGGTGATGTGCAAATAAAGTCTTTGTGAAGGTCGCCTCCTCTACCAAGAGCTCTGTTTATCTTTTTACAAGTAATGAGAGCATTACTAAAAAAAAAAAAGGGAAAAGTTCACTTTTGTGTTGGTTTCCTATGGCTTTGTCTTGCACTGTTATAGCAGGTGGGCTATTTATATTCATCCTCGTTCCAATTTGTACTATTATGAATTCAACATTGATCTCATAACGAGTGTTACTCCCTGTTTCACATGAGCTGAAAAATGTTACCAAATCTTGCATTAAACGTAATTCCTTGTGGTAGAGCAGTGTCTTTCAAGAGGGTGTCCATAGTTAATGTACAGACTTGGAGGGGTGTGACCAGCCAGTGTGATTCCATTGAATTGGTGGGATCTCTCCTTAGGAGCCTGCATATGAGGGCTTTTCGTGGTAGAAGCTGTACTGGGACACTAAGTCATGAAAATCAGGGGGGAGTGTTAAAATTAAGCAGCATAGATGGGTTGTTTGAGCCTCTGATATCTGCTAGAGAGGACTGAAATGGGTGGGGAGGTCTCGGTATGCCCCAGGACTTCAGTCTCCATGTACTCGGGCATAGTCTTGTTCCTTACACTGTGTTTAGTGTTGGAAGATGAAAGAATTTAGTTTGCCTTCCTTTTTAAAAACAAAGAGCTTTGCCTTAGATTTTTTTTCCCTTTTGTAAAAAGATGTTGCCTTTTCAATCAGTTTAAGCTCCTTTAATTTTGAGTTAATAAGTTAACGTTGTTAACCTTAATTTGTTTTCTGATCATTCAAAGTTAGCATTTAAAATAAGCCTTGGCCTTGGCAGTTTCTTGTTCGCTCTATTCTTAATGGAACGTGAAAGCAGACAGATTATGTACCTTTCCCACTGAAGTTTTTTAATATATAGTATTTATAAGCTCTGCTCTATGCAGTTACTTAATATATGGATTGCATAGTTTCAGCATTGGTCAGCGTGGATAAACAGCTTTTCAGCTGCTGGTAAATACATTCCAGTATTAATACCAGCTGCCAAAGAACAAAACTTCTTGATAGAGTATGGGAGGAAACATTTCATTTTAGGTAAGCTAGCTGCAGTGACAGAGGATAAAAGGATCCCATTTATATAGAGAGTTCTCAGAACACCTAGGATCTGAAGTACTACAGTGAGTTTTGGCATTTGTGTGGATTTTACTGTGCAGTGTGTGATAACTTAAAGCTGCTACGGCTGAGGTGATCTTGATGACACAGGCAGTTTGAATCTTTAGGATGCCCAGAGTTACCTGAATATGCCTGACTGCCCTCTCACTGTCAAGTAACTGGACGCAGTCTCTTCTGCACTGTACAGGAAGATACTGTGTATTGTATAGACTACATAGGCTGCCCATATAGAGTATGGTGTATACATATATCACTCCTCATGGTGAGGAGTGTCTTTATATCTGTTTGGAATTTCCCTTGCTTCATCATGTGACACTTGCCTGTTGACCTTTTCCTGGCCTTGCCTGAGAAGAATCTGCCATCGCCCTTTGTATAACCCCCTGCTACATAGGTGAAGGCAGCAGTGGGCTCCTTTTCTTCTCCACTCTGAACAAACCCAATTCCCTCACCATGTCTTTCCTTCCATGTGCCAGCCTTTTTTCTATTTTAACGGCTTCCTCTGGACATGCTCCAGTTTTCCAGTACCGCCTGTGCTGCATGGCCCAAAACTGTACGGTGCCCTAAATGTGGCCTCACCAGTGCCAAGCAGAAGGGAAGAATGACTTCTCTTGACCTGCTGTTTATGCTGTTGCTTATGCAGCTCAAACTACGGTTAGTTTGTATTGGTTTAAGGGTGCACTGCTGGCTTGTGTTCAACTTGCTGTCTGCTAGAATCTCCAAGTCCTTTTCTGCAGAGCTGCTGCCTGTTCAGACTGCAGCTGCAATGCTGTATTGGGTATTTTCCTTCCTGAATGCAGGACACTACATTTATCTTTGTTTAAAGTTCTTATTGGCCACTTACTGCAGTTTGTTAAGGTCCCTCTGAATGGTGGCCCTGCCTTCCAACATGTTGACTGCTATCTCTGTTTTATATCCTCTCTAAATTTGCTGAGGATGGTTTCTGTCCTAGCATACAAATCAGATAAAGATGGTGCTCGGTGTTGACCACTGAGGAATACTACATCTAACCAGCTGGCAGTTAGATTTACAGTTATTGACCAGAATGCTTTGAACCTCGTTGGCCAAGGAATTTTTCATACTGGAGTACTGCATCCAACTGTGGAGCCCTCAATATCAGAAGGATATTGGCCACGTGGAGCGAGTCCAGAGGAGGCCACGAAGATGATCAGAGGGCTGGAGTACCTCTCCTATGACGAAAGGCTGCGAGAAGTGGGCTTGTTCAGCCTGGAGAAGAGGAGGCTCCGAGGAGACCTCATTGCAGCTTTCCAGTATCTGAAGGGGGCTTACAAGGGTACTGGGAGAGGACTTTTTACAAGAGCCTGTAGTGATAGGACAAGGGGTAATGGGTATAAATTGAAATCAGGGAGGTTTAGATTAGATATCAGGAAGAAATTCTTCACAGAGAGGGTGGTGAGGCACTGGAACAGGTTGCCCAGAGAAGCTGTGGATGCCCCATCCCTGGATGTCTTCAAGGCTGGGCTGGATGTGGCTTTGAGCAACCTGGTCTAGTGCAAGGTGTCCCTGCCCATGGCAGGGGGGTTGGAACTAGATGATCTTTAAGGTCCCTTCCAACCCTAACCATTCTATGATTCTATGATTCTATACACCTTGTTGTCCACCTATTCGGTCCCTGTCACCTCAGTTTGACAACCAGGATGCTATGTTCCATAGTGTTAAAAGCCTTGCTTGAGTCAAAGCAACTTCTAACCACCTATTCTCCCTCAGGGCCACTTATTTCTTCAGAAGGCAGTCAGGTTGGTTATACACGATTTGCCTTTAGAAGTCCGTTGTCTGATCCCAGTCACCTTCATCTACTTTGTGCCTGGAAATAGCTTCCCTTTAGGACTTGCTTTATGTTTTGGACAGCAACTGAAATGAGACCCCCTACTATCTAGTTCCCTGGATCCTATATCCTGCCCTGCTCCCACCTTGCTTTTCTGTTGGGTTTCATTTGGTTTTAAGTTGCCAGTTTCCTGCCATAGGCAATTACCGTGACTTTTCAAATATGATTGCCAGCAGTCTTCAGATGACATCAGCTAGCTTTCTCAGTGCCTTGGATGTTTCCTGTCTGGTCCTGTGTACTTGTGTATGTCCAACTTACCTAAATAGTCTTTTAACTTGATAGCTTCTCTCCCTCAAGCTTTGCTACTACATGCAGAAATTTGGGACTCCTGATAGCCGAACTTACTGGTAAAGATCATGCCCGAGGTGTTGGCTACCTCAACTTTGTTCCTTTCATCACTAGGTTGCTTCCTGATTTAGCAGCTAAATTACACTTTCCCCAGTCTGTCTTCTGCTGATGGTGTACCTGTGGAAGACTTTCTTCTTGCCTTTCACATCATTCTTCAGTATCAACTCCAGACAAACTTTGGCCTCCCTAATTCAGCCTCTGCTTGCCCAGAAAGTGCATCTATATTCTCCAGTTGCCTGTCCGCACCTGCACGTTACCTATGTTTCTGTTTTGATTGAGCTCAGTCAGTGAGGAGTCCCATGTACTCAGCCTGCGTCCTGTTGATCCTGCTGGTTTTCTTGCATGTTGGGAAGGCTCGTTTTTGTGCTCAGAGAAGAGAGTTCAGGGTGATAACTTGGCTGTCATGGGCTCCTCTGTAGCTTCCTAAGGCATTCTGCTCACCATTCTGTGAGCAAGCCCCAACTCCGCTGTTGTGTAATCCAGAGACTTTAGTCTGCTTCTTTCCTTCCTTTCTTTACTCAAGATCCTACACTGCCATTTCACAATTACTGCATCCAAGGCTGCTGCTGGCCGTCGTATGCATGAGCAGCTCTTCCTTGCTGGTGAGCACCAGATCCTGTGCAACCCTTCCCCTAGCAGCCTGCTCAGAGCTAGCATCAAAAATTGCTCCGAGCTCACAAGGGAAATTGCCTGGATATTTCACACCCTGCTATGCTGCCCTTCTAGCAGATGTGTGATTTAAGTCCTCCATCAGAATAAGGAGCTCTGAATATTGGAAAACCAGCCTAGGATGATGATCCATTTATTGTGGTAACTGAAAACAAATTTTCCTTAACCAGTTGTCTTGAACCACAAGAAGCTGCTGCAAAGATGTACATATGATATTTTGATTTTATTGGAATGGAATTTATTTTAATGGAATACTATTCAGTTTGAATTGCTTCTCTAGTGCACTCACAAAAACTAATTCAACAGATATCTGCAGTGTTGCTGATGAGGTAAAATAACCTGGTTCTATATACTATGGATACTTTGGTATTCATAATATTTGTTCACACCAATGAATTTGCAAGTGATCTGAATGATTTTTTTTTTCTTTTCTAAGATTTCCAGTTTTTAATTACCCTGAGACCATTCATGTGCAACTACATGAAATATTGCTTCAGACTGCACTGTAGGGTTGTTGTACATCGAGGCCATGCAAATAACTCTTGCACATACCTGTGTGCCAGAAACAACTCCTCATCCTCTTTCTTTTTTCAGTGACTATTAAGAGAAGATCTTGTCCATTTGTTATTATTGTATTTTGTTTCTTAGTAACTTGTGACAGTGTGCTTCTTAATCTGTTTTAGCTGGAAGATGGGGAAGAAGAGCCGAGTAAAAACTCAGAAGTCAGGAACAGGAGCCACAGCGACAGTATCTCCAAAGGAAATGTTGAATCTAATTAGTGAGTTATTGCAAAGTAAGTTTTGGTTTTATGCTTCTCTGGGAAAAGGGTTGGTGTGCAGACCACTCAAAAATGTTCTCTTGTTGAAGCCAGTGAATTCTATTAATTTCCTTTAAGTGGCCAAGCTTGCTATTTCAGCCTGCTATGATTGTATAGTATGTGTCTCGTAGTATCTACTCTGTTAGTGTGTACCGTTATTGGCTGATTTAGATGTGTAGGTATTGGACAGACCATATTTCTGGCAGCTTTTGACTTTGTATCTCAACACACACATAAATACTGGGTGAGATTAGATTAAAAAAATACCTGGATAATTTGACATTGAAGGTTTGTCAAAAATATTTTTCTTGTAAACCTCAAGAATTGCACTGTTTTCTGTTTATCATTTGAACAGTACTTTGAACTGATACCAGGGTGGAGAAATTAACTGTGGAAAGCAGCAATGTACCTCAATTAACCACACTTGATATTTTTGTCGCTTACATAAAAAAAAAATTGTTGTTGCTGTTTGGAAACTTTTATAGTGCTTAGTTTTTTGCATGGACCAAAGGTTGTTTTACTTGTTGAGGGACTTGGAACTCATCCATTATTTCTGGTAAATATGAAAATTGGAGCGTAATTTCATATGATGATGCTAAAATACTGTTCGCTCTTTCTGCTGTCATTAGTAACTGCACTGAGCTATATTTCTTGTTGAAACACAAGTCCAAATTTTCATATCCTGGACACATCTGAATGTTGCCTTAGAAAAACAGGAATTTTTCTTTTGCATTGCACACAAAAGGGACAAGGAGCTGGCAGAGCAGCTTGATGCTTATGCTACAATTGTCCTCTGATTTGCTTTGAAAATTCTATCTACGTTTCATTTTTGCTAACAAAGATAAGTATCAGCTGTTCTTTTTGTCAAGCTTCCATATTTTATTCAACGCAAAGATTTTTCAAATCAGTTGAGCAAGGTAATCTTCAGCTGTCCACTTGGATTTATGCAGCTTAGATCAAGAAATCCACACACAGGCATTTAGAATATTGTCAGAGACACTGGATATAATCTAAAGCTAAAGCTTGGCTAAGTATTCCTTTGCTTGTCCTTCCAGTACACATGCATCTATGAAAAGAGTATTGACTAGGCAGGGCAAATATATGTACCAGCAAATTTCTCACTTACTTAGGGTAAGGTCCGTGCTCTTATCATCTGCTTTCATTACAGCAAGAATGATGGCAAGCAGGCTAATGTAAACAGACTATTTTGTTTGGGTTATTGAAAACAGACTTTTCAGTTTCTTATCTAAGAGACTATCTACTTAATGGTCTGTCTGTTTACGTTTTTTCTTCTTAGCTTTTTAAACATTTGATATTTCTTAAATCTGAAAGAATATTTTTAAATGAAATAATGTGAGGCAAGTTATACTGTGAAAATTTTAGAAGTATCTAGTAATTACATGTCAAAGAATGGGATATTTATATCAACGGAGATTATGGTGTATACCATGTAAACAGGTTTAAAGGACAAGTAGTACTAAGGTTCAGTTAAAGGTGATGTGAAACCATGACCTTTTCTCTGATGTTAAAATATAAATATATATATATACACACACTTTATTAAAGAAAACGTTTTTGTGTGGCATTTTTATTTCCAGAATGCAGCAGTCCTACCCCAGGTCCTGGCAAGGAATGGGAAGAATATGTACAGATTCGTTCACTTGTTGAGAAAATTCGCAAAAAGCAAAAAGGTAAATGTGAGACCTTGTAAGAAAAGGGTGCCTCAAAGTATTGATTTGCCCAAAGAATTGTCTGATGACAGCTAAAAGAAATATTTTTGTTGTTGTTATATAAATATTATGCAATCCTATTATTTTGGGATTAAAATCTTAAGTCTGTGACATGCAGTTGCTTTTCACACTTGCAAGTGTTTCTGAAATGTTCTGGTGGGCATGACTGCTGGCATTAAGCATTTTAATACTTTAATTCTGAGTGAATATCACAGATAGGTTATCCTGTGATAATGCTGTTTGATAACTAGGAAAAAGATCTTGAGATTGTGGTGAGATGACAATCTGAAGGACTAGAAGTAAAAATCCTTTGAGAATAATAGGCCTTTTTGATTCCTGATTACATAGTCTACCCCTCTGCCTCTATAAATCTGAATACTTTGAATTTAGTTTTATAACTATTTTATTTTAACCTGAACACTTTACTGGACATAGGATCAGTTTTAGCAGTTCAACATCATGACATTAAATTATGACAAAAATACATAAATACACAAAACCTCCCCCATCAGCTAAAAAAATCTATCTGCTATAAATCAAGCACATAATTAAAATAAAGAAATGCTTATAGTACCACAGTTAATATGGAATTTTATTGCAAATTTTCCTAAGTTTAAGGTTATCTTATTTTTCAGATTAGAACAGTATTCTTCTGGTATGTTCTGCAATTACTCACTGTTGTTGATACTTTATTTTCATATTAGCTTTGTTTTTATTTGGAGGTGAGCTCTAAAAAATGCTTTTCCTGTAATTTCAGTGAAATTAACATTTTTATGACTGTTGTCTTTTAAGAACAGAGAAATAACAATTCTTTATTCTCTGATACTTATATGGTGACAGCAAAAAAGCCAGACTGCATTTAAAATGGAGCTTCAGTGGTTCATCTAATTGCTTGAAAAAGTAGAGAAGACTCTACTTAGAGCCTTGAAATGTTCTTTTCATACCTCTTTTTAATAATTTTGACTAACATATGAGAATCTTACTTCATGAAAGGACTTAAATGTCTGAACATCAGTTATTGGCAGAGGGCATATGGAGGAATAAATGATGCTGTTTGAGTGACTGCATCCTGTAGCTCTATAGAGGTGAATTTGATTCACTGCTGTGTGACTTCTATAAATGTATGGTACATGTCCTGGTTTTTAGGATGTATTACATGTGTTACGGTAAAGCGTAATTCAGGTTATCAAGAACGGAGTTAGTGCTGGGGTTGGGCTGTTTGCTGTATCCTTATTCTGTGCCAGGAAGGTCAAAACATTCATGGGGAAAACAGCTGCTGGTAGAAGTGGTAGCATTACTATAACAGTATTATGTTAATAGAGAGAATTTTTTTCCTTGAAAGATGCAAAACCTACTAACCACAGCACTGTTGATGTACAAATGGCTTTTAATGTAACATGTTTACATACACAGTGAATATGAATAGTATGGTGCCTTTCAAAACTATCGCTTAATGGAACATAGTAACGTATACTACACAGTGCACTTGCTTAGTAAAAGCTTTAAACAATTAGCAAAGGAAGTAAAAATTGCTTTTAGGAGCTCTAAGATGTACAAATGAATATATATTGCCTAAAGTATCATACGTTATGCTTTTCTTGAATAGAACACTGGGTGAACTAAAACTATCTTGATTATAGAAAACTTTTAATTTGAAAATGGACTATTTTTATTTTCTAAAATTTTTCCTTGTTTGGTTTATTGGAAAAAATTTAAATAAAGCTATTTTTTCAGTGTAGGTTTTCATCAGTATAGCAATATTTTCTTCAGTATAGAATCAAATTGTTCCTCAGTAGCACTTGTAATTTAAAGGAGCTACTCTTCTCTTTAATGTGGAAAAAGTGTGGGAAGTATTGGACCACATCATACCTGAGGAACAGAGGCAGAGTTTCAGAGAAGCTTACAGAATGATTCCAAATACAAGCTGGATGTTAAAAGCTTCCAGTAGCCTTACACAGTAGTCAATGTTGGAAACCAAAAGAGCGGAGTCCTGGACAACATAAACACCTATCAAGTTCTGTAGAAGCTACGCATCTAGTCTTACGAGCTTTGTGAGGCCTTAGCTCTGAATATATTCCACAGAAAATAGCATACTGAAAGGGGTATAAAATAAAGGTGAAATGCCAGCTTTAAAAAAAAAAAAGCCCAAATAGTGTGTACCACATTCTTGTTGCATTAAAAAAAAAACCTTCATCAATATTGAGTTTCTATACTGCATCATCAAAGACTACAGTTTTAGATGACACTTTCACTTTTATGATAACTGCAGATTTGACTGGTTCTGGGGCTTGAAATGTGTGATTTGGGGGGAGAGGAATATTTCAAATACACTAGTTCTACTTTCTTAAAATCCTTTTAATTTGAAGATGTATTTACCAGCTGTGCTTTACCAAAATATATTTGGGTATAAGCAACTTGCTGATGACCTTTTTTGACTCATAAAATGTCCTGAGCGTTTCAGGGGCATTTGGACACTTTTAATGTGATCTGATACTAGAGTCTGGGTTGAAAAGAACACAGAGGCAGAGAGGTGTGAAAGGAGTTGGCTGAGTGTAGCTGGGAACTATAATGCATAGGTTCAAATCAGATGATGGTAAAGGGGAAAGCTAAGGAATTGCATGAGGCTTGTGATTTCCCCGGTGGACCACGTGGAGAAGGAAATTGTAAAAATTTGGATGAGCTCTGTGATGTCAGGTTGATCAGTCCTTAGTTTAGTAGATCCGTATGCTACACAAAAAAAAAGCTAACTGCCTTGTATGTAGGAGAAGGAGCATGAGATCGGCTTATAATTTCCTGTGCTGATTCAATGAAATTGCAGTTTGCCTCTCAAAATCCTCCTTGTGTCTGTGTTAACATGTTGTGCTGATTGCATTTATCATCAGTATAAAGCTGGGAAGTACTTTCACTCAGCTTATTCAAAAGGGAAAGGGGAAGGGATTCATATTTCATCACAGCCGAGTTTAGGCAGTTGTGTTTTTCAGGTAACTGGTAAGCCAGTTTGGCAGAACATTTAAGTTGATGAAAATTGGGTATGGCGTTTGTATACTACTGAGTAACACTTAATGAAGACTCGTTCTGACTCTGCTACTTCAAAGTAGAACTGCTGTGGGATAGCAGCTTTTTACATGTGCTTTTATATTGAACTTCTTTACCTTTCTAGATCCTCTTATTTCTGCATTTGTTTTTCAATAAATTGTGTCTATAGGCTTGTCTGTTGTCTTTGATGGAAAAAGAGATGACTATTTCCCTGAATTGATAAAGTGGGCAACTGAAAACGGAGCATCCACAGAGGGTTTTGAAATAGCTAACTTTGAAGAGGAGGGGTTTGGTTTGAAAGCAACAAGAGAGATAAAGGTGAGCATGTGAACATTTGACTCAGCTGAGAAAATAATGTTTGGAAGGTAGCTGCAGAGCTCTGAAACATTCACCACCTCCCTTTCCCCCTTTTGACTGCCTATGAAACTGCTGTTCTGAAATTCTTTCAACTTTGCGTCCTTGGGGAATAGAATTATGGATAAAATTGAGTGTTATTTTTTATGACATTTGGGATAGTACTGTGAATTTTTAATGTCTCTCTTTTTTTTTCTCTGTGTTGACTATACTGTTTACATAATCACCAGAATACCCCATTGATAATTCTTCCCTTCCACTTTTTTCTAACTACTTAGTCTCTTCTCTTCTTTCATGTCCCTTCTTTTAAATCTCTGGTCTTTTTGCCTCAGAAAGAGGTATTTGCAGTACTTAATTTTCGGGGGGGCGGGGGTGGGATGGGAGGGTAGGAGAACAAACAAGCCAACCCTAAATTACCTGATAATTGTAAAGAATATCTGTTATGGTAGCATATAGTTACTAAGGCTAGAGCTACTGTTTGATAAAAGTCCTGAACAGTTCTAAAGTAAGAATAAGCAATGTGGAAAAAACTTCTACTGAGAGAAAATATTAAAAGCAATATAATGGATCTGGTAGCTCTGAGGTGGTGTGGACAATCTCCATGTTTGCAGTTCCAAATTGAAGCACTTTGTTTTGTGATCTGTCTTTGGTTTAAGCTTTTTATAATGCAGATTGGAACATTTGGCTACCATTTGCAGTGAAAGAGAAGGAAGAATTTTGATTTTCAAAAACAACATGAAAACCGCCTGTAATTTAAAGACGATGTATATTTGAGACACTTGTCATATCTCAGGTGCTAACTGACCCTCTATGCATTTCTTCATTGTAGGCTGAAGAGTTGTTTCTGTGGGTTCCTAGAAAACTGTTGATGACGGTTGAGTCCGCTAAAAATTCAGTATTGGGTAAGACCTTAAGGAAGTTCTTAAGCAAGAAGTTGATATGTATGGGATCATTCACTAGGGGGCTTTTCTTCTTTAGCTGATCTCCTTTAATACAGGACATGCTTAGCGTGCTGCCCATCAGGTTTGGAATACCTAGCAGTTTGAATTGCCAGTGGAAATAATTTAACTTTCCTCTGTTTCTGGCTGAGTGCACTAGGTATCTTCCAGAAGTGTGTATGTTATTTTTGAACAGACATCACGTAGCTTGTGTAGCACTTGGAGAGAAAATGGTTTAAGGTACTGAGAGTATTGTTCCGTCTTCTGTCTTGCAATTGTACATGAGGTGTTTACTCTGTCACATAACTTACAGCATAGTACAATGTGGGCAGCTAAATATTTAAATATATTTCTATTATAAATGGAAACCTGAAAAGCTTTTTTTTAATCTTGAAAGTTCTTACATATTCTTTCATCATGTTCATTTAAGTAAATCTAGGATGATGTTTTCCGTGGACAATTAATTTAGTGCCTCACCTTTCTGGTTTAATTCAGGATCCCTGTATTCTCAAGATCGAATTCTTCAAGCCATGGGCAATATAACATTGGCATTCCATCTTCTTTGTGAGCGAGCCAACCCCAACTCCTTCTGGCTGCCCTACATCCAGACTCTCCCCAGTGAATATGACACTCCTCTCTATTTTGAAGAAGATGAAGTGCAGTATCTTCAATCAACTCAGGCCATACATGATGTTTTCAGCCAATATAAAAATACGGCTCGGCAGTATGCCTACTTCTACAAAGTTATTCAGGTAAGCATCTTAAAGGTAGTATATAGTATATGTTGTTCTCATGATGATTGAGGAAGGTGTGAAAACAGTGATGCTAAATAATGGTGTATTGCTCTTAAAGGTTTGAATCATTAAAGCAATTTTCTATTGTTTTTTTGGACTGCTGTTTAAAATTTTACAGTTCAGTAGGCTTATGAATATATAAGAATGTATTCAGTTGGGCTAGAGGAGTGATTACTGCCATTTGTTTGGCATTGAGTGAGGTTTCATCTGGAATACTGTACAGTTCTGGCCCCACCAGTGCAAGAGAGATGTTTACGAACTGGAATGAGATCAGAGGAGAGCTATTAAGATGTCATTTGCTTCGTCCCTTTATCCATACAAGGGAAGACTGAGGGAGTTGGATTTGTTTATTCTGGGGAAAACGAGACAAGGGATGATCCAATTATTGTTTTCAACTTGCTACTGGTAGCCAGACTCCAGAAATTTGCCTGTGGGAAGCTGGGCTAGATGACCTGCAGAGTTCTACAACCTGTGCCTCTCTGACTTTTTGAAAAATGTATAGTTTGCTGTAAACAAAGTAAAAATATAATTGTTAATTGACTTAGACTAAAACCATTGCATATGTTGTATTTCCAATGACTGTGGATTAACTGTTGTTTTCTGTGCTATTTAACATAACTATTTTGTTTGCTTTCAAATACAGAGAGAAACCCACGTGGTAATGATTTGAGTATGGGGAGGCTTGAAATAGGTGTCTCATGAGTTCACAAGATGGGTGTCTCATCTTGTTCCAAAGTAATGATTTAAATTGAGTTTCTAAGATAGAAACCCACTGATGTCTGGACATCACTGATGTTGTATGTGAATGGTGCTGTGTTGTTGTCGAGGTAGTGCTCTGTCCAAACATCCAAAACTTTGTGGCACAATCTGTGTAAAAAGCATATGACTCTATGTACTGAATTGGCGATCTAGAGACTTTTTTTGCTACAGGAGAGATCAGAAGACATAAAGCAATTCTATGCTTTTCCAAAGCTTTTCTATTAACTGTTTTAAGTCAACAAAAGTTAAATTACTTTGCTTATTTGTTTAGTGTTTGAAGACCTTGGTATGTTTCAAACACAATGTCAATTTACCGAGTATAAGGAACAGAGGGATAAATTTTGACAATGAAAGTCATTGTAAATACTGGGTGAAAAGCAAGTAAGATGCACTTCATTCTGAGGCAAGGAGTAAGGTAGGAATAATGGTTTTAATGTCAGGAAGGAATAAAATTCTTCCTTCCAGGTGTCACAATTGAGGAAATGGTAGTTTAGCCAACTCTCTGCTTGCCCTGTGCTATTCTAGGCTGCCAGTCCGCACACAACCTTCCAGCTTTTAACTTTTTTCTCAAAATACACAGCCTGAGCAAACAGAACTCCTAAATTTTATTTCTCTTGAATGTATTTTTACCCCTAAATGGTCTACTGTTTTTAGAGAGTTATTAGCAGAATATAGTTTAATGGTTGGCTTGATGATCTTAAAGGTCTTTTCCAACTTAAAATTTCTGTTACTCTATATAATGTAATATTATCCAATTCTTCCAATTGCTATTCATGCTTTTGCAGTACCTATAAAGTTAGATCAGGTAGGAATAATTTGTTTTATTTACTTGTTCTTTGAAGAATGAGTGGTAACAAATATCAGGTGAATTTTAGGGGTGTTCTGGTTGTTTGGTGCCATGCTTCAGCATTGCCACGTAACCACAGTTTCAGCTGAATGTTTCTTTGGTATTCAGTAAATGTCACATTACAAAGATACAATTTCATCTGGCTCCAGGAGTGCCAAGTGAATGTACTAGGTACCTATTATTCATGATTTTAATGAAAACTCATGGAAAAGTTTGAAAAATTTTTGATTCCTGTTTCTGCTGTCAGAAATAAGAGTTTGTAATTTATGAAATGGTAGAGAAAAAGAAGTTCATTAAAAAAAAAAAACCAAACCAATAAAAAAAACCCCTCTTCCCTAAAACAAAGCACCATTTTTCATTATTTCGAAAAGCTGAAATGAATTTTAGTATCATCCTGCATTTACTCATATCATTCTATGAACAAAGTTGACTTATAAAATGCTAGCACTAAGGGTAATGTTTTGGAAATTCATGAGCATATGGAAAAGGAAAGAGAGGTGGGGAGAGAAAAATTCATCATATAAATGAAAAAAGCAAAGCAAACCCACTTTCCAAGGAAAGGCGATGTACTCTGCAAGCCTTATGAAAGTGAAAGTTAGATTTTTGTATACCATCATTTCATTCAGTACTACTACTGCTTTAGCTAAGCATTTTAATGAAAGCTGGCCTATGTGACCAGGATTTTGATACTGCTTCACGTGCACAGACTGACTTTTTTTAATTTACAAATACATTTTCTGTAATATAAATCTTAGAACTGTATTTATTTTCTTGATAGCTGTTCTACTGCAGAAACTAATAAGTAGCATCTTAAAATAAAAGATGTTTCATTGGGATTTAAAGACACTGAAAAAGGGAATGTTTTGTGCAGGCAAAATATTTTAATTACTTTCCAGCATTTTTAGACTGCAAAATGTTTCTAATGGCTGGGGAAATAAAAGGGTTAACAAATAATTTATTCAAATGCTTCATTTTCTTTCCAAATGGGATTGCTGGACTGTTATTAAAATAATTTGGCTTCTGATAGGTGTGCAATTTTAAACAGTTTGACAAGTGCTGGTCTGTTTTATTTCCCTAGCTTCTCCATAAGGGTGGCTTTCTCAGAATGCTGCAGTTCTCTTTCTCCAAGTGCTTAGTCTGGATACACATGAAGAATGGGCAGATTTATGCATTTCACAGCTGTTGCAAGCTAAACTGTAGTCTGGTTTGATAAGCAGAAACAGGTGGGATGTTGAACAGACAAAAATAAACCCTTGAGCGTGTCAGCCAGGCTCTATAAACCACACTGACACCTTTCTAAACATATGTAAATTGATCACTAAAAAATAGTTAAAGTTCTTACAGATGTACTTTAAAGGTGTATTTGGACTCCGCATTGCTATCAAAATGCAGCAAATGGTCAAAAAAAGTACTTTCATTGCAGCAGACTTGTAGTTTGCAAGATGTTTTTGTAAAGGGCTTTTTTGTAGCTTTCTTTTTTGGTAGCTCCAAAGAGAAGTTTTGTGAACTGCTGGATTTTCTTTTCCCCTGGAAGGTATGCGTGTGACTTCCATTAACATTTATGGGCATTGCATGCCTACTGAGGGGTGAACAGAGCCCAGATATTTATGGCTTAATGTTACTTTTTTTTTTGTACACTGAAATGTGGTATAATAAGCACAAGAGGGAGCCATATAGTTTACAGACATTCACAGTGAGACTATATTCCTAGAGAAAATACAACCAAGTTTGAACCTTTTTTACAAGAATATGCAGTGATCTTCATGTTTCAATTTCAGTTGCACCTGGGTGCCTGTTTGTAGTCTACTACAAAGGAGTTTTTGAAACTCAAAAGCAGACATCAAGACAAGGAATGCCCTAGAGAAGGGCCCCAGCTCTTTACATTTTGCATGCATTGGGTCTGAAGCAGTGTTGTATCTCTTCCTCAGTTATAGCAAAGGCTGTTATTAGCTGCCTTACTAAAAGACATGTTTATGATAATTGTAGTGAACTTAAAATATCTTAAGTGGTAGCTCTGAAAGTAGCAGAGCCCATCAGGTAGCCGTAGCTTTTCCATGGTAGCCAGCTGTATGCATTCAGTGGCACTCTGGGGCTAAGTAGTATCTGTGTGTAGCTGCCTCTCATGCACTGGAAAGGGGATCAGTTTTGTGGGACTGTCCAGGATGGCGATTTAGGCAGTGCTTTTAGCCTGTAGTCTCTGGACCACTGTGGGAATGCAGATTTTTCTGAAGGGCACCAGCAAACTATGTGTATGTAAAAAAAAAAAAAAAAAACCAAAAACAAAACCTACCGGTGACATTGTAGGGGGCATCTGCTATAGACCGCCTGATCAGAAGGAAGGAAGGAGAGGATGAGGCCTTCTACAGGCAGCTAGAAATAGCCTCACGTTTGCAGGCCCTGGTTCTCATGGAGGACCTCGACTGGCCCAGTATCTCTTAAAGGGACAACATTGCAGGGCACAAGCACTCCAGGAGGTGTGTGGAGAGCGTTGGTGACAACTTCCACACCCAAGGAATAGAGGCACCAGCAAACTATGTGTATGTAAAAAAAAAAAACAAAAACAAAAACAAACAAAAAAAAAACAACAACACAAAAACAAAACCTACCGGTGACATTGTAGGGGGCATCTGCTATAGACCGCCTGATCAGAAGGAAGGAAGGAGAGGATGAGGCCTTCTACAGGCAGCTAGAAATAGCCTCACGTTTGCAGGCCCTGGTTCTCATGGAGGACCTCGACTGGCCCAGTATCTCTTAAAGGGACAACATTGCAGGGCACAAGCACTCCAGGAGGTGTGTGGAGAGCGTGGGTATCAACTCCCACACCCAAGGAATAGAGGAGCCAATGAGGAGAGGTGCCACTCACATTCACGGACCTCATACTTACAAACAAGGAAAGGGTTTGTTGGGGATGTGAAGGCCAAAGACAGCCTTGGCTGCAGTAACCAAGAGATGGGGGAGTTGAGGATACTGAGAGGAGGGACCAGGACAAAAAGCAAGGTCACAATGCTGGACTTCAGCAGAGCAGTATTGGCCTCTTCGCAGATCTGCTTGGGAGAGTTCTGTGTGATAAGGCTCTGGAGGGATGCCCAATATTCAAGGATCACCTCCTCCAAGTTCAAGAGCAGTCCATCTCAATGAGCCACAGGTCAGGCAAAAATACCAGGCGGCCTGTGTGAATGAACAAGGAGCTCCTGGCAAAACTCAAACACAAAAAGGAAGCATACAGAGGGTGTAAGCAAGGGACAGGTAACCTGGGAGGAATACAGAGACATTGTCCAGTCATCCAGGATTGAGGTTGGGATAGCTAAAGCCCAGCAG
>NW_010234053.1:0-8693 GCF_000690775.1 Eurypyga helias | reverse complement strand
AATTGAACCTGGCAAGGGACGACAAAGACAAACAAAAGGATTTCTCTAAGTGCATAGGTGACAAAGGAAGACTGGGGAAAATGTGGGCCTGCTGCTGAATGAGACAGGGGACCTGGTGACACAGCACGTGGAAAAAGCTGAGGTCCTGAATGCCGCTTTTGCCTCAGTTTTTACTAGCAAGACTGGCCTTCAGGAACCTGAGGTCCCAGACACTAGGAGGAAAGGCTGGAGTAAGAAAAATGTACCCTTGCTGGAAGAGGATCAGGTCATGGAATGGTTAAGCAAACTGGACATACACAAGTCCATGGGCCCTGGTGGGATGCACCGAAAAGTGCTGAGGAAGCTGGCTGATGTTCTTGTGAGGTGACTCAGTGATCTTTGAACAACCATGGCAACTGGGGAGAGGTGTCTGAGGACTGGGGGAAAGGGAATGCTACTTCTGTCCTTAGGAAGGGCAGGAAGAACCCAGGGGTTTATAACCCTGTCAGCCTCACATGGGTCCCTGGGAAGGTGTCATCCAGTGGGACCATAACAAGCTGGAGAAATAGGCTGACAGTAGTTGAGGTTCAACAAGAAGCACAAAGTCCTGTGCCTGGGGTGGAATAATCCCATGAAGATGTTGGGGGCCAAGTTGAACATGAGCCAGCAATGTGCCCATGCAGCTGAAAGGGCTAATGGCATCCTGGGCTGTATTAGAGGAAGTGTTAGCAGGTCGATAGAGGTGATCCTTCCATTCCACTCGGTACTGGTGAGGTCACACCAGAACTGTGTCCACTCTGGGCTCCCCTGTATAAGAGAAGTCAGTAAGGAAGAATTTTAGAATTAAACCAATTGGCAAAAGCAAAGTTGCATGTTTAACATTTTAGCAAGTAAATTTAATTTTCTTTGACTCCGTTTTATGTTTCTTTGCTAAGTTAATGAGCAAATACTTGCAAATGATTTCTTTGCCTTCTGTCAAGCTACTGTTACTCAAGAAGGCAGAAGCTGCCCCATGAATCACACTTTGGTTTTTTCCCCAATAGAATCTATTTAGTGCTTTTAAGTAGTATCTGCTTTGTATCCAGTGCTCCACGGAAACACTCCCATAACAGTTTTCTGACCAGTATGTATTGACATCTGGACAGTGCTTGTGAAAGTGTTATTGTAGTCCCATTGCGAATACAAATCTTGCAATAATTATTCAAAGATGTTTTGATCTGTTTGTTTGCATTATTGGACAGAGAACTGAATTTCCTGGAGGCTGTAATCCCTTTGATCAGATACTAAATTCAATTTATTATTCATATAAAATTTGACTAATTGATTTGGTGTGAATGAAATTCTAAAATCCAGTTATTAGCTGCTGGGAACTGGAATAGCGTTTTAGTTAGGACATTTTAACACTAAGTTCTAGATCTCAAAATAATATTATAGCATCTTTAAAATCTGGTATCACACTTGACTCTTCAATATTGGGTATATTAGGTGAGATTTCACATCTCTGGCTTAATTTTGACACCAATTTTTGAAGTTGTGATGATACTTTCAATATGACTTATGCCGCTCTTGGTTATTTTTCTGTACTCTTTCTAATCTATCCTGTTCCAATAAGCATATGATTTTCCAGGTCAGCGTGAAGTAGAACGTCTGGTCTCTCTCTGTACTTGGCTTTAAGATACCCCATTTAACTTTAATGTGCTAAATAATGGTTGAGTTGAATGCAGACAAGTATGCTGCCTTTTAAAGCACTCTAAACTATTCACATCTTTGGAAATTATTATTTTTAAGTTGATATAATAGAGAATACTTTAATTTGTCTGAGGAGATTAACTAATATGCAGTCAAAAGCAAATGTATTTGAAAGCAGAATACAGTTTTGATCGTGTACCAGGTAGGTCCTTCAGGTTCTTAGTTTCCCCCCACTACTTGATTTATGCTCATTGGCATCGAATAGCTTTTTCCAAGACTGATGTCAGTGACACTGTAAAAAATGGGTGGAAGAAAGATGGCACAGTTGTAAACCCTATAAAATCTTTCCCTTTTGTTTACTTGTCTACTATACACGTCAGCTTAAGGAGAGATTTAAAATTCCGTTGAGTGGGCAGTTACGAAGGTAAGTAGTGTTGCTATTTAGAGTTTTGTCTGAATTTCAATGCTTGAGTTGTTCTACTTGATCAATAATAAATCAATAGGCACTTAATAATGGAATATATTTATGCCTTTCTGTGTTTTTTCTCTCTGAGGGCCAAAACATTATATTAATCTGTTTTGCTGGCAGCAAACTGAAGATTGACTGTATGCTTGTATGTACCACTTAGTGTATCTACTGTAAGGTGGTTTAAACTTTGCAAACACGTGCCAAACTCCTGATTTTTGTGTCAGTTCTGGTATATCCCACCCCAAGCTATGATGGCAGATCCTGTGGCTTCGTTGGGCCATGCCTGTGGCTGCCCCTCTCCATCACAGAAGCAGCTACAGGCTTCGCTGGGTTGCATCTGTCCATCTCAGACAAATGAAAAGCTCAAGTCTTTGCGTGGGTAGGAGGTCTGCTGCCTTCTTTTCCTGTTTCTTCCTTGCCTTCCACAGGAACACGGCGACAGCTCTGGGCTCTGAGCCAGCCGGACACAGGAGGAGGTGTTTGGCTGTTCGGGCAGCATTTGCTCCTCAAACAGCTGTTCCCTATCTCCTCCAAGGAAAAGGTGGCAGGCCATATGGAGGCATCCTGTGGTCCAGATTCAGCCGATGGGCGCCAGTTGGACCGTGCTGGCCTAGATCGAAATACAGGCACGTCCCACTTGGTGTCTGCTATTTCTTACAGTCAGAATATTTTAAAGTTGGAGGAGGACAGACAGGATAAAACATATCTTTCATTTTAGATATAGATGTTCTCTTTCTCTGGCCATTCACTGTTAACATCTTCGAATCAGTAGGTTTTAATTTATTTTATATTCTGAATGGTTTGGATTCTGTTATACTAGCCTAAATGCCCCTTTTTCCTCTAGAGAAACGGAGATGTACTTCAAAGCGTATATGCCCGTGATAAACAAAATTTGTTTCTGCACAGTTTAAACCACGCTTGGGAGGAATAATATGTTCTCTTGTTGGTATTATGGGCTTTTAAAGCATTTTTTTGGAAGATGGGGTTCTCAACCACTCTCCTAGTTTAAAAACAGACGCTTATCTGCATTTTCCAGCCAATGGAGTGGAGAGGTTTTTTTGGTTTGCTTTTCTATTAGTTGTTTTTATTTTTATTTTTTAACTGAGTTGTACTTTCTGGGGTGGTTGAGTTTATCCCCAGAGGTGATGTCTGTGTCTTTTGTGGAAGTGAGTGCCTCAGCGGACATCAGGAGATCATAATGCACTTACAAGTATACTTTCTCATATAAAGTTTGTACTTATTGTGCAGATTTAATATTTTTCCTGATATAACAGCAGTTACAAATGTTCCATAAATTTAAAATATGATAACTAGCTGATGTTTCTTAGAATGGAATACTCAAAGGATGTATTCTTTAAGCACTGCAAAATTATACAGGGGACTTATCTTTGTTAAAATTAGTAATTTAACTAAATTACAAAGTGGATTATCCTCTTCAGTCAGACCCAATGCTAATACTCCACACAGTAGGAGATTGATATGTTGCTAGGTAAACCAAAGTTTATTTTCTTGTACTATGGTTTGAATGCGAGTTGGAGAGGAAGTGATAAGTTTTTAGTTTTGGATGTGTGTGAGCCATAGCCCCAGTATATCTGGTTCCAGGATTTACCATGCCCCGCGTGCCATGCCGGTTGTGCAGCGTGGTGCCTTGGTTATAAGATGATCATGGTCCAAGGTTCCACCTAAGTGGCTCCTGGTATGATTTATCTGTAAACTTGAAAAGTCAGTTCACAGGTGGCAAAACTTTGGCCATACTGCACAACATTAATGCTTGTTATGAAACTCTTTGGAAGTGGAGTGGTTGTGAAGAGGAAGTATTGTCCCTGTTCTTTTCAAGTAGTTCACTTCAGGCTTTCCATCACAGCATTTTATTTTGTGGCTTGTGATTCACTGAATTAACAGTAGAGCTGTGTGATTAATTTGTGCATGAACATAGCGCACATGTATTGCACTGAACAAAATGAACAAGGTAAACCTTGTACCTCGGAAGGAGCCTAAAGGGTAAATGATAGGTCCTAGCGCACAGGCAGAGACCTTTGCAAGGAAACTCTTTACTGTAGCTATCTTACGGACTGAACCTAACAATCGAAGGCTGAACATGAACGCTTAACTCCTATTTTGTGAGGAGATTTACCACAGGAGATAATGGATTTAGTGTGTCTTTCTGTTACACGAATGGGGACGGAAGGGACTGGGAAGGCTGTCTCATTGCAAAACATGTCCAATCTCAGCCCAGCTTGCCCTCCCACTTCAGCCCTTATTGGGGCTGCGTCCAGCTCTAACTGATTTTGTGAAAGGACATGGAAAGGTATAGAAAACTTGGTCACTAATTTAAATGTCGTATTTGAGAGCCTTCTTTTCTGGGAAAGATTAGTATTTTAGAATTCTATATGTTAAGAAGCATTCTGTAAATGAAGCGATCAAGAAGTGGATGTTAAAAAGTCTGTGGCTGTCTTGGCCCTATTCAAAAAACGAGATGCCACAGGAATTTAGGCAGGGTACTCGCCTACAGTCAGTTCAGAATTATTTCTGTGTACCTCATCAGGCAAATGCTAATGTCCACTTTGTGTGTGAGGTGGGTTGTCAGTCCTTCAGCCCCTTGTGTTTAGTACTTGATGTCATGGTTTGAGTTGTCTGTTATGCCACAGCTGCCTCATTAACTAAGAACAATTTTTGCAGGTAGAAGGTACAGAAAAAGGGACTGTGCAGTTAAATTCCATTGCACCAGAAGGAGTCATTCCATTCTGCTTCCGCTGCATGAATCCCCTAATAGTCTGGAACAGTGATTTCTCATGTATATTGGCACAAAGTAAATAAAAATTGCTGACATAAAGAATAAGCAAGAATGTTATTTAGATTTAATAAGTTTCAATCCTGTGGTACCTTCTTAATTTTAAGATTCGTTCTATTAGGTTTTGCAAAGTAGGATGATCTTTCTTCCATTAGAAAGGTCATATAACAGCACAGGCTTGTTGACATAATTCCTAGTGCTTCATGAATTGGGTTGTTTGAAAATTCCAGAGCATGCCTCTAGTTATAAATTGTTATTGCAAAGTAAAAAAAAAAAATCTTTGGCTTTGCTGTCCTGTACAGTGAACTGGCTTTCCCTCATTAGGTTAGGCAGCATATATCCAATGGATCCCTGTAGATCGCTAGGATCCTCCATTCTGAATTCTTTATTTTACTTAGCTGTAGGGCTAAAGCCTCAGCAGCTCCACAGAGAGGAGTTTCTCTTCAAGGCTGTGCTCCTTCAAAGGATTTCCAGAGCTGGGAAAGGGACAGTAACCAGCAAATGCTGACAGATCTTCCTGTTTCTGGCCCTGAACGTGTGAGTGTGGTGTGTGTTCGTGGTGGTGTACACCTACACATCGGCCAGAAACCATCAGGAGGTAGCATCCAACAAGGCACATAATGAAATCTCCCTGTGTTCACGAGTACACTGGAAAGAGGGGAGAATCTGCAAAGGAGAGGAAAAAGAATTGTTTGGTCAAAAGCAGAGAACCCTTGGGCTTTATGTTCAAAGGAATGAAAGTTAACAAGGTGGAAGCTTACACTGGTTTTGGCTTTAACTGTTTCAAGTACCCTTGGTGTTTTGAGGGCTGGGAAGAGGGTGCAGTGAAGGCCTCAGTATAATCTCAGCACTTGGTATGATGCTTTCCTGAGTAGAAATGGAGCTGTCTTCTACTTCAGAAGTACACAAGAGGTTTTTGAGAATATTAAAATCTGATTTAGTAATATTGATGCAGCAATTGTCCACAACTTCACCTTGGACTTGTGACGACTTGAAATATTCTTCGCAGGAATCCCAACCATCTCTGCATATTCAGGAAACCAACAAAAACAAGTTGTTTCTTTTTATTTTTAGTTATGTGGAGTAGTAGATGACTCAAATGGTCAGCTTATCTCAGCTGAGAAGTGGGTCTTTTTTAAAAAGAGGAAAAAAAAAAACCAAACCACCACAAACCACTAACTTTGATCACATCCAGTGATTTAATTTTAATTTTTTCTTACTCAGAGTATACAAGGGCTAATGGTACAAAAGGGAATATACTGGTCAATATGACTTTAGACCAAAATACAGCGTGTTTTTTTCAAGACCTCTAGTAGCATAGACATGAACACAAATTTAACACTATGTAAACTTTTGTACTCTGATTTTAACTTTTCCTCTAACATTTTATTGTGCATTACAGTAATAGGACTTGTACTTTGCATGGCTTGGTAGATAAGCAAATATTAAACCGATTTTAATGGAAGTTCCTTGACAAGATTAGAAGATCTGATAAATGAGCTTTGCAATTTTGTGGTTGAATGGGGTAAGGGTTACTGCCAGAAACAGTCTGGCCACTCTTTTACAGGAGGTTCCTGCCCTCACAGGATGGATAGTAGAGGTTAAGGCTATGATGGTTTCTCAGCGGGAAAGGCACTCACCCTTTCTACACTGAAGTCTTTATGCTGTCCAGATAAAAACAAGCCTTCTCCGAAGTGAAGGAGTCCTCTAGCATCTAGTTTATAAGACCTGAGGATCATTATCTTGTGATGCCCACCCAAAGATATGATGAAGAAATTATTAGCACGAAGGCCCCCATGCAGGCATCAGAGGTGGTGCTTTCTTGTGAGACACTGAGCATGAGACACAGACAACTGAATGTTACTGCTTCCCTGAAAGAGAAGAATGTCTGAAAGTGGGGTTTTTATTTTTTTCGTGTTCCCCCCCTCCTTCTCTAGTTGCCATACTGAGTAACTGGCTTCTAGTCTGATAGTGTTTTAGGTGACTAGAATAACAGTCTGTCTCTTTCCGCAGTGGCTGCAGACAATCTGGCAGCAATCACTGTTACTTTTTAATATTTCTGGTTATTTTGAGATATCCTCCAAATGTCTCAAAGAAGACTTGGAACGCTGAAGGGGAAGAAGCTTTTTTTTTTTTTTGTTAGGAATAGCAGCATCAGGAGGAAAATGAAATTCAGCATACCACTGTTTGTTTTTGCAGTGGTCATCACCCTGATTGCCAGCTCTGACAATATTTTCACAGAAAGGGTAACTAAATAGATGGTATTTGTTCTTTATAATAACTCTTTCGGTAGAATGTCAGGACCTGCATCTAAATGAATGTATTTACATTTTCATGTTCCCACTTTTTATTTAAAGCTTCCCCTCGTAACTTTCTGAAACTACTTCATACAGACATGGTAAGGTAAAGTTAGGGTTCTTGTAGTGGATCATGTCACGTTTCAAAGCTAATCTGTAGAGACCGTGCTGCATCAGCCTATAAAAGCCAGATCTGGTACATTTTTTTTTTAACGTATTAATTGTTTGTTTAGTTTAAATACGTCTGTATCTTTTTTGATCGGCCTGAGCAATCTGCATGCTATGCAGCTGTCATCTTCTATACTTTATTAAATATCTGTCAATTATAAATATCAAGGTTTTACATTAATGTCAAGATAGTACATCAAAAATTCATGGAATATGTGACTTTTTTCAAGGGTATTTAATACTTAATGCATTTGTGTCATTTTTCTTTCTAGATATATTGACAGGTTTTATTAAGTGTTTGTTAGGGAGATTTCATTTTTACCAAGGGACTATAAAGAGAAGCTGCATACTAAATCAGTTTTTTAATCAGAATATTGTTCTTTTTTGTGTGTCTTCAGATTCTTGTAATCTATAGGGTTTTAAAGTTACATAGTAAAACAGTCCAAGTCAGAAATCTAACATGATCAAATATGCTGATATATCTTAACTTTAGAATAGCTACCAGAATGTTGTACCACGGAATGTTATAAAGATGATAATTATGTACACAGGGATTTTACTCTGCCTTTTGTCTGGAAAGACCGTATATTTTGTCCTTTAGTGCAATTTACCAGTGGTTTGATGTGAATTATGTCTGGATGGTCTCCATATAGGGGCAGCCCCTCAGTTTCACAGTTTTACAAATGGGGAGGGGTTACAGAGCGTTTGGTGCCATCCTGAATCTTTTCCCGTGGATCGCACGTGCAAGCAGACTCTTACAGAGGGACTGCTTGTGTCAGATGGACCATCAACCTCGCCGCCATCCGCTGGTTTGACACAGACGGTTCTCATGGAGAGGACAATGGCAGCATGTGTGGGTCTTGCTTCCTATAGGTATTTGCCCCAAGTTAGGGCTGAGCACGTTGGCCGGCACTCCCCGCGTAGAGCGTGAGTAGGAACGGCGTGTGCGTTGTGTTTCGTCTGTAAAAATCACTGCTACGCCGTGAAGCCCGTTGTAGCCTGTTGTGCCTTTTTACTCTTAGCGCGTTATGACTGTAGTAATTACTGCTGTTTGCGAAGTAATTTGTTCCGTTGAAAGTTCCTGTTGGGGAAGGGCAGAGCGGACCCGCAGGGGTTATCCGTTAGCGTTCCGGGGTCTTCGCGCTGCGATGAACTTGCCAGACGCTCCGTTCGGGGTGAGGCAGCACTCGGTTACCCTGGGGCGGGTTATCCAGAACCGGCATTATGGAGCAGTAGCAAAGGGCCGCTACGGAGGAGCTCCATTTCAGCCGTGTGCGGCTTGCCCTCCCAAGCCGAGGGA